>NW_027457589.1:2500-127500 GCF_050624435.1 Tenrec ecaudatus | reverse complement strand
CTCAAGTACTCCCTCAAAGCCAGAACACTTTGTTCTATTAATCTGGCATTCCATGATGCTTGCCTTCCTGACAGGATTGCTGAAGACAAAGCGGTATATAAGCAAATGTGGTAAAGAAAGCTTAAGATAACCGGGTATCAAAAGATAAAACATCTGGGTCTCAAAGGCTTGAAGATAAACAAGCTGCCATCTAGCTCAGAAGCAATAAAGCCCACATGGAAGAAGCACACCGGCCTGTGTGAACACAAGCTTTCAGTGGAATTAGGTATCAGGAATCAAAGAGGAAAAATCATATCATTGTGAATGAGGGGGAGTTCAGAGTGGAGACCCAAGACCCATCTGTAGGCAACTGGACATCCCCTTACAGAAGGGTTATGGGGAGGAAAGCAGCCAGTCAGTGTGCAATATACCACTGAAGAAACATACAACTTTCATCCAGCTCTTTGTTCTTCCTCCCCCCTACTACCATGATCCCAAAGCTACCTTTGAAATCTGGCTAGACCAGAGGATGTACACTGGTACAGATAAGAACTGGAATCACAGGGAATCCAGGAGAGATAAACCCATCAGGACAAATAATGAGAGTAGTGATACCATAAGGATAAGGGGAAAGTGGGATAAAAAGAGGGAACCAATGACAATCATATGGGTCTGGGTCTCCACTCCTAACTCCCCATCATTCACAATGATATGATTTTTCCCCTTGGCATCAGCTGTTCATTTTTTCTCTCTCTCCCTGTTCCCCCCTCCCTCATGAGCCCTTGATAATTTATAAATTATTATTTTATCTTCTCTTACACTGCCCAGTGTCTCCATTCACCTACTTTTCTGTTGCCCATCCCCCAGAGATAAGGTTATATGTAGATCTTTGTGATAGCTTTCCCCTTTCTACCTCCCCTTCCCTCCCGGAATTGCCATTCTCTCCACTGGTCCTGAGGGGTTCATCTGTCCTGGATTCCCTGTGTTTACAGTTCAAATCTGCACTGCTGTGCATCCTGTGGTCTAACCAGGTTTTCAAGTTAGAATTGGGATCATGATAATGGGGTGAGAGGAAGTGTTTAAGAACTAGAAGAAGGTTGTGAGTTTCATTATTGCTACAGTGAAAAAAAAAGGTTTTTATTTTATTTGGATCCATAATCCGTGGCAAAAACTATCAATAAATCCAAAAACATATTTTTTGGAGAAAATCTTCTATAAAGGATCCAATTGAAGTGTTGAAATCAACATGGGGAGCTTGGCTCAAGTCAGACCATGGTATATTCATTACAACATATCCATTTTTTAAAAGTGGACAATGAGTAAAATTATATATTAATTTATTTTATTTTTTATTTGTGCAGAATATTGAATATACCACAGACAGGAAGAAGAATAAAAAAATTATCTTGGAAGGAGCACTAATGAAACATTTGGCTGCTAACTGCTCAGTCAGTAATTTGAAACTTCCAGCCACTTCACTGGAGAAAAATAAGGCTTTCTATTCCCACACATAGTTCCAGTGTAAGAAACCCACTGGGACAGCTCCACCCTCTCCTATTAGGCTGTTATGAATTTCAGTCCTCTCTATCACAGTGAGTTTGTACTTTTTTGTTTTTAGTCTCTTCGAAGAAGTTCAGGAAAAATGTCATTAAAATCAAAGACGTTGAGGTATCATTCCCTCAGACATGAGACATATTACAGGAATGGAATAGTCCAGAGAAAAAAAAAACATGGTTGTTTTTTTTTAAGTTTAACCAAAAAATAGAACCACATTCAATGGCTGTATTTTAACCATAGGGTGTAGTTTAACAATACAGGGGCTAATTATGGCAGGCATTGTGGAAATAGTGAAAGACTAGGCAGGATTTCCTTCTGTTGTGCAAAGGGTCATTACGAATGAGTAGTGTGTCTACCAGTCTAAGTATCACCATCAATAAAAAGTAATTCCCACATATTGACCAACTGGATACATTGCCATCAGATTCATTCTGTTAATGAAGTCCTGAGACTATTACATTTCTAAACCGTGAAAGAGCTCAATATCCCATTTTTAGAAACCTATAGAAAATGTTTCACTGCATGAAGTGAAGAAAGAAAACTGTAGGACTGAAGAAATTCTGACACTAGACAATCGGATAACCCATGTCCTCTGGTAGAGCTTTATATCCAGACTCTACACAGGAAGTTCTGTTGCCCATCCCAATGAACCAAGTCCCAAACTATGAGGTTGACGCCTTACATAACCAGGCCTAAATTACATAAGGAAAATCATCCCAGTAATCCAGTGGATTATACCATATATACATTTGATAGCAATAGCTATCACGAAGCTTTATGAAGCCCCGTCTTTGTTCCCCTCCCCTGCCATGCTCTTACATTATAGACAACCCTCAGCTATTGGACATAGTGTTCCCAACAAGTCCTATCTAACCTTTATCTGGATAATGAAAATACCCTAGGCATCTTTAATACCATTTTGAAGCTCAAGCTTCTTGAAGTCAAATTGATGCATTCTTTACATACAAGAAGCAGAAGTCTAGAAAGTTTGGAGTAGGTTGAATGAATTTGGTTCACACACCAGCCAAATGTTGAAATCTTCCCTTGTCATGCATAAACGTGAAAGATAGTATTCCCAGGTTTTAGCTCCCTCAACTGGACGATATTTCTCTCTGGCAAATCTGTGACCTGAAACTTAGCAGTAGATAATATTGAGTAGGGCAAGTCAGTTTCTTGGCCTGTACTTCTTACCCTAAGTGCTTCCTTGTGGCCTCAAAACCATGCTCCAATCTGAGTGTTTGCATTAAATAGAGGACCCCCTCTAAATTTAGGGTACTCTCCTCTTTTCTTCAGCCCCCTTAGTTGACATTCATGTCAGACAGGAGATATTTCTTTATCTCAGAGGATGAATGGATTCCAGGTCTTCCCAAAATGAAAACAGTGAATCTGAAGTACTGTATAGACTTGGGAGGTAAATGCTTAGGTTGAGTATAGATCTACATTGTTAAAGGTTGTCCTACAGCATTAAACCACACAGATGAATTTGATATTACCTTAGGTGATTTTTCAGGCACAACATATTATTTCAGTCCAAGTCAATAAACTCACTGTGTCAATTGTTTTTGTGCCATTAAAACACTAGTATTGTGCTTTAAAAATAATTTAGAAAAGTGTGATATGTGATCAATGGTTTTGTTGCTGCTGTTATTTATTGTGCACTGTTTCTAGTAACAATTATTTCTCTTTTTAAAAACCATTTTATTGGTGGCTCATACAATTCTTACAATCCATACATACATCCATTTGTCAAGCACATTTGTACATGTGTTGCCATCATAATTCTCAAAACATTTGCTTTCTACTTGAACCCTTTGCATCAGCTCTTCAGTTTTCCCCCTCCCTCCCGTTACCTCCCTCACTAAAGAACTCTTGATAATTTCGAAATTATTATTGCTTTGTCATATCTTACACTGTCTGACGTCTCCCTTCTCCCACTTTTCTGTTGTCCATCCCCCAGGGAGGAAGTTATATGTAGAGCCTTATAATCAGTTGCCCATTTAGAATTATTTCTTTCCATTTATGTTTTAGTTTATTTTTATACTTCATTATCTGAATATAACACAAACAACCCCTTGCTTTCCAGAACTTAGAAAGATTTTTAAAGAAAATCCCCCCAATATTTTAATGATCATCTAACTAAAGAATCAGAAATTATTTATATGTATTTTAAGTAGTAGTCACACACTTGTTCATGTTTCTTTTTTCCCACTATCTCATCCAGCTAATTACTGTACGTTTATGTGTTGATACCACTGTAAATGTTTCTCTTACTGTGACATTCAACAGATTCTGAGTATTTCGTCAAAGTTCATCCTGCTTCAAACTCCTTGTATCCCATGGAAACTGTATAATATTTATAGTGTGTGAACAAATGTGTATGGTTAGTGGAGCACATTTAGAAGCCCACAGTAATAGAGTGTGGTACCACAGTAGAGTGTGGCAACCACTGAAAGATGTTTTAGAGGTGAACAACAATAAATAAAATGAAATAAAGCAGAAAATACTAGGGGGACTTGGCTAAGGCAGAGACAACCTTAACAAGAACAAAAGCCCAGAGGGAGGTGTATTTTCTAGTCTCTACAGCTCTTGTGTTTAAGGATGCCCAATGTTATGGCTTTTGTGAAAGACAGCACATTACCAATAAGGAATGACAAGGTGTAGGTAGACAGATGATACTAAGAGTCAAGGTGAATGAGGGAAGAAGCTTAAAAGTACATGAGATGAAGGAAGGTAATGGCTGATGCAGTCACTCTCTTCCTGCCTGTGGAGGAGAAATGCAAATCCCTAGACTGTAGGCACAAGGTGCACAGCAGCACGGGGGAACTCCAGGGTGAGGTCTTGTGACTAGCTCTCAGAGGGTCTCTGCAAGCCTGGGGTTATGACCACTTTTAGACAGCAGATGAAGCAACAGCAATCTAGTTGAGAGGAATTACTAATAGGTGGAAGAAGGACAAGCATGATGGTAGGGTAAGGAGGAAGGTAAAAGGAAACAGAAGAAAGATCTAGGAAGCAAAGCTATGGATAGTGGTATAAGCATAGGTCTGTGCATATGTAAATACATTAATTCTGAAAATAGAGATCTTGACCTACATGCATATATTTATAAGGCAATACACTAAGATAGTAGATGGACTTTGGGACTCTGCTCAAGCCCTCCCTCAATGCAAGAACACTTTATTCTAACAACCTGACCTTCTTTGATGCTCACCATACCAGCATGATCACTGAAGACAAAATGGGTACGTAAGCAAATGTGGTGAAGGAGAATAGTGCCTGGCTATCAAAATATATACTATCTGAGGTTTTAAAGGCTTGAAGTTTAAAAGAGGCTATCTAGTAGAGAAGCAATGGACCCACATGGAAGAAGCTCATCATCCTGTGTGATCATGAGGTGTCAAAGAGATAGGGTAATAGGCTTCATAAGACCACAAAGAAGCAAGCAAAACCCCCCAACACATTGCTGAGAATGAGGGGGGTTTTAGTAGAGACGCCACCTCTATCTGTAAACAATGGGACATCCCCTTACAGAAGGGTCACACTGAAAGGATGAGTCAACCTGGGGGCAGGATAGCACTGATGAAACACAAATATTATTAGGTTCCTTGAGGCTTCCTCACACCCCACTATCATGACTCCAATTCTGCCTTTCCCTGTGGGCTAGACTGGAGCATGTGCACAGGTACAGAAAAGAGATACGAGTTCACAACATACCGAATCTAGGAACAGGAATGGGAGTATTGATACCAGTCGGGGAAGCGAAAGGCAGGGAGGGGAGGGGAGGAAGGGGGAGCCAATCACAATGATAGACACATAACCACACACACACACCCCGGGGATAAACACACAAAACATGGGAGAAGAGAGATAGCAGTCAGTGCAAGATACAAAAATAACAATAATTTAATATTTATCAAGGGGTGACAAGAGTGGGGGGAGAGGAAGAGAGGGGATAAAAGGAGCTGATACCAAGGTCTCAATGGAAAGTAAATGTTTAGAAATGAATGATGGAAATATATGTACAAATATTCTTGATACAATTGAATTGTGGATTGTTACAAGTCCCCAATAAAATTATCTTTTTAAAAAAGCACATGAAATGGATTAAGGAAAGAGATGACTTATCATCCATTCTGTCATCTTGGACTAGAGCATGGGTTTCAAGCTCTCTAAGTAATGTTGACAGAGGAAAAACGACACAAACAAGGAGACGGCTTATTGTCTTGGGTTCTAGGATATCCCATCCATAGTCTTGGTCTTCTAGGGAGACTGAATTAGCTAGTGTCTGGGCTGGAGTTTGTGAAACATGCTTAACCAGGAACTTGGAGCGAGGAAAACAAAATGAGTGTGGTGGGGAGAGGCTGTGCTCTGATAAAGGAGAGCAGCATTAGTCTGAGTGGCTAGTTGGACATCATTGGCACAGCCCTTTTGTAACCCCCAGGGTGTTTCTGAAGGCAGAGGGGTGTGAGGTTGCAGTCCTAGGATAAAGGGTAAGGTTTAGGGCCCCTCTAAAACTGATCTGCAAGTCATGGTAATAAACAGATGCACAATTTGTTTTAGACTCTCTTATGCCCAGACACCATGCATTTCTGGAATCTCCACGTCATCATTCCTCTAGGTCTTAGGGACAGCCTTCCAGCTCAGGGCTCTGAGACAGGTTGGTTTCAGAGGAAGGTGGGCTTCCAGCTCCCTCCTTGATCAATATTCTTAATCTAAGCTTGACTAAGTATTAACTTCTTCTGGAAAGACTGTCAGCTTATGGAAAATTACAAAAGAACTAAAAGGTGATAATAAGTTCAATAGATGCATTATACTGGATAAATCTGCCTAACAAAGCCTCTTTAGAGTGTTGAAAAGCAATGATGTTACTTTGAGGACTAGGTTTATCTGACCCAAACCATGGCATTGCCGATTACCGCATATGCATATATAAGTGGGACATAGAATAAGGGAGAAATAAGAAGAATGAATGTGGTTGAATTATAGTGCATGGGCATTCAAATAGGCAAACAAATCTGTTTTGGCAGAAGTAAGGTCAGGGTGCTAGTTAGAGGGTGGGAAGTGAGAGCTCACATTAAATACTTTGGACATGTTGTCAGAAGTGACCAGTCCGTGGAGAAGGATGTTTTTTTTTTTTTTTTGGTAAATTAGAGGGGCAGTGACAAATAGGAATCCCTCGACTACATGGATTGACACAGTGACTGAAGCAATGGGTTCATCCTAAACTGTGAGGATGCTGCAGGGGTGGGAAGAGTTTCATTCCCTTGTGCACAAGGTCCCTGTAAGATAGAATGGACACCATCAGAACTATCAACAACAAGAGCCTCAGAAATTACTAATCAACACCCAAGGCGTGCACAAAATGCTAAATAGTTATGTTTACAAAAGTTATTTCCATGCCATCAAATGCACAAAAGCTCAGGAGACATTCACTGGAATTTAAGTTCTAGTTTAAAAGAAGGAATGGGCCCTGCCCACTCACTGCGTTCTTCCCTCTGCCTTCCTTCCCCGCTGCGGGACGCCTCCTGGTACAGCCGGGAGCCCGGAGCCCGGAGCCATGGCCTCGGGCAACACCCTCTACAGCGCCATGGACGGCCCGGAGATGCCAGCCGAGATCGTGGAGCTGTGTGAGATCGAGGTGGAGACCATCCAGGTGGAGACCATCGAGACCACGGTGGTGGGCGAGGAGGACGTGGACTGGGACGATCGCGGAGGCGGGAGCGGCCATGGGCACACCGGCTACCACCACCAGCAGCAGCAGTCCATGATCGCGCTACAGCCGCCGGTCACCGTGGACCCGAGCCAGGTGCACCACCACCAGGAGGCGATCCTGGTGCAGACACGTGAGTTGGTGGTCGGCGCCGAGGAAGGCTTCGAGGGCCAGATCCCGATCCCAGTTCCAGCGCCGGCCAGCATTGGCGAAGAGGACGACGATGACTACATCGGCCTCAAGAGCAGCGGTAGCGACAGCTCTTGTGGGGCGGCGGCACCGGCAGGGGCGATGCGGGCAACAAGAAGTGGGAGCATGAGCAGGTGCAGATCAATCAAGACGCTGGAGGACCAGTTCTCTGTCACCCTATGGTCGTCAGATGAAAAAAAGGTCTTGACCATGAGACTGGCTGGGGAGCAGAACATTGGGGAGAACTCCCCTCCTGACTAATCGGAGTACATGATGGGAAAGATGCTCCCGCCCGGAGGGATCCCCGGCATCAACCTCTTGGACCCCAAACAGCTGGCAGAATTTGCCAGAATGAAGCCAAGAAAATTTCAAGAAGATGATGCTCCGAGAACAATAGCTTGCCCTCACAAAGGTTGCCCGAAGGTGCTCAGGGACAGCTCAGCCAGGAGGAGGCACCTGGACACCCATGGCCCTGCGTCCACCTCTGTGCCGAGTGCGGCAAGGCTTTTGTCGAGAGCTCAAAGCTAAACGACACCAACTGCTTCGCACTGGAGACAAGCCCTTTCAGTATAAGTTTGAAGGCTGTGGGAAGCGGTTTCCCTGGACTTCAATTTGTGCACAGACGTGCAGATCCACGTGGGAGACAGGCCCTAGGTGAACAAGAAGTTTGCTGAGTCTACTGACCTGAAATCTCACATCTTAATACACGCTAAGGCCAAAAACAAGCAGTGAGAAACCGTGAGAAGGTAGCTCCTTCTCAGCTCCAGAAGCCTTTTCCAGAAGTGACTGGCAGACAACGCGCCTCTCCTTTGTAGATTGTTTCCAGGAAAGAATTTTAAAAATGAATCCTACATACCTAAGGGACATGTTTTGATAAAGTAGTAAACATTTTAAAAACACAAACTTTATTAAGATGACATTGTTAAGATACCCTATCTTGCTCCGTAATCTCGTTTCAAAAAAAAAATAGTGTTTTTGTAAAGTGTACTCCCAGCAGGCGAACAGTTCATGAACTTCGCATCAAAAGACAATTCGTTATATGACAGTACTAAAAACGGAACTTCTTTTCACATTTTTATAAATATGGATCTCACCTGTTGCTTACAATTTTTTAATTTTGTATTCTCCAAGAGTGCATATTGTACACTTTTGGGGGATATGCTTAGTAATGCTGTGTGATTTTTCTGGAGGCTGATAACTTTGCTTGTAGTATATTTTCTTTAAAAGAATGGGCAGTTACATGCATACTTCAAAAGTATTTTCCTGTACAAAAAATATTATATAGGTTTTGTTTGCTATCTTAATTTTGGTTGTATTCTTTGATGTCAACACATTTTGTATAATTGTATAGCTGTATTGAATCATGTAGTATCAAATATTAGATGTGATTTCATGGTGTTAATTTAAACCCATTTTAGTTACCTTTTTTCCTCTCCAAAAAATACTGCCAGATGCTGACGTTGCGTGTGCTCCCTTTGCTTGTTGAGTTACAGAATGTGGTGCTTGGTTGTAGAGTATACTGTACTTTGACTATCAGATGTGCATGCAAACCATGTCACAGGGAGGGCGACAATTAAACGGTGGTCCTACAGACAGGAATGGCAGAACGAGCTCTGTAAGCACAGTCTTGTTGTCTTCTGTTGTCCAGAATTATCCTAATTCTTGAGCCTCCCAGAAATTGGAAGCTAAATAAAGCAAGTCAAGTTTTCCTTAAAAAAAAAAAAGAATGGGTTTCTTTTATTTAAAAAAAACTAATAAAATAAAGGTGATGCAAAACTCACTGAGAAATTGCTGCCCCTCATTGATTTATAACATTCTTCTGGAGGTGAGCTGTAGGACATTTTCTAAGATCCATACAGCATGTCATATGGCAGAGTATTTTCCCAAACTGGGGCTCTGTTTTGCAGGCATCACACAATGATTAGGTGTTAGTCACTATTTTCCTGGCAAGGGGAGTGTAAATCATGTAGTCCTCTAGAATGAGGAGTCAGCTGGAAGATCAGAGGGTCCAGCCAGTTCCTGGAATCAATGGTAGTTGAATGAGTTTTAGGTTGCTTGCAAGGGCTATAATCAATTGAATTGAAGTAAAATCCCAGGAGAAACTTCTAGCATAAACAGACCATAGATTAAAGCTTAATACGGAGTACTGAGATGGTATGAATAAACACCGCTTTAGTGTTTTGTAGTTTAAGTTCAAGTTATTGAGTGTAGATATAACAATGGTTGTGAGAGGACACTTACCACTACTTCAATACTTTCTTTTTAAAAAATCATTGTATTGGGGGTTCGTACAACTCTTATCACAATCCATATATACATCCACTGTATCAAGCACATTAGTACAGTTGTTGCCATCATCATTCTCAAAACATTTTCTTTCTACTTGAGTCCTTGGTTACCAATACTTTCTATCAGACCAGTAAATACTCTGACACCAATGTTAGATAATGATACTGCAAGAAAACTGTAACCCAATACTGATAATGGATATACACTAAAATTTCTTTAAAATATTTGGAACAGATTCAGACAACATATTAAAATGATTATATACCACGATGAATTGAAATTTGTCCCAGAGCCCATTTTACATGAGAAAATTAGCACTGTAATAAGCCCATTGTCAGAAAAGAGGGTCAACTGTCTAAGTAGGCACAGAAACAAAATAGGAACATTTAAAAATCAAAGGCATTGGGCCTCTTCTCAAGTCCTCCCTCAATGCAAGCTAATAACCTGGCATTCTGTGATTCTCATCTTCCCAGCAGAATTGCTTGAGTCAAAAAGGGTGTATAAGCAAATGTGAAGAAAGCTGGTGATGCCTGGCTATCAAAAGATATAGAGACTGGAATTTTAAAGGCTTGAAGTTAAACAAGAGGCCGTCTATCTGAGAAGCAGCAATGCCCACATGGAAGAAGCACACCAGTCTGTGTGACCACAAGGTGTTCATGGGATCAGGTATCGGGCATCAGAATACCCCAAACAAAAAATCATATCAATGGGAACAAAGGGTGTCAGATTGGAGACCCAAAGTCCATCTGTAAACAATTGAACATCCTCTCACAGAAGGGTCACAAGGAAAGGATGAGCCACCCAGTGTACAGTATAGCACCTATGGAACATATAACATTCCTTCCGTTTTTTAAAGCTTGCTCCACCTCACTATGATGACCCCAGTTTTACATTACAAATTTGGCTAGACCAGAGTATGTACACTGGTACAGATAAAAGCTCTCAACATAGTACATAAATCCAGGAGAGATAAACCCCTAAGAACAATAATGGGAGTAATGATACCATGAAGGTAGGGGAAAGATGGGGCCACAAGGGGGAGAAAGGGGAACCGATTGCAAAGATCATCTTATAACATTCCCCCAGGGGAATGAACAACAGGAAGTGGGTGAAGGAAAATAGCAGATTGTGTAAGATATGAAAACAATAATAATTTAAAATTCATCAAGTGGTCACGAGGGAAGAAAGGTGGTGGAGGGAGGGAAAAAAAGAGGAGCTGATACCAAGGGCTCAAGTAGAACGAAAATATTTTGAAAATGATGATGGCAATGTATATACAATTGTACAAGTTATCATTGATGTGTGGATTGTAATAGGAGCTGTAAGAGCCCCAATAAAATAATTTAGTTTTAAAATGTCAAAGGCGGAAGATGGCCGACAGGGACACCCGCATACTCTGAGAGCTCCTCCAAACAAAGCGGGATTGGCGACCAGGTAGCTGAATAGTAAGAGTCTGGTGAGTGAAATATCCCCCTGGGACAGCACCCCAGTCCTACCCCACGTATTTGTCCGGAGAAGGGGTCTAGGTGAAAGAGGACCGGACTAGTGGGACATCTCTGGCCACTAAGCTGCCGTGAGCTCACTGGCGACCGGCTTAGGCTCCATCCCCAAACCCGACGCCAGCCCAGAGCCGCTTGCCTGCCCTGCCTATTCCAGCGGCCCACTCCCCACTCCCTATCGCGGATCCCCACTGGGAGAGAAGCTTTCCTCTCCAGCAGTTCCCCTCTCCCCACAGGGCAGTGATCTGCCCTCGGGCCCACGTCCCTCCCTCCATTCATCCAAGCTCAGGGGAGCGGACCCGCGGATTGTCTGGCGACCCCCACGGGGGACCATCCACCCGCACCGCTGCCGCGGACCTCTCCACCTGCCCTCCGTGCGCTGGCCTCCCACCCCCGCCAGCCCCCGCCAGCCCCTGGCAGCCTAGCGCCAGCTCCACTCCTGGCGGGGACCCTGCGCTGAGCACTTCCCGCCAACAGGAGCCATAGCCCAACCCGCGCCTGTCCCGGACCCTGAGCTTCCACGGAGCGCCGCGCCCCACGCTGCTGAGTCTGCCCACCAAGGGCCCCCCCCTGTGCAAGGCACAAGAGTAGGTGCCCTCCCCAGGGTGCTGCGGGGACCCCGGCGGCCGCGACTCTGAGCCTGAGCAGAGGAAGGGCGCCATTGCCCCCTGCGGTTTCGCGCCAAGCCTCCTTTGCTGGCGCCATTACCCCCTGCGGTTTCGCGCCAAAAGGGCGGAGAGCGAACACCATTGTTCCCTGCAGTGTCCCGCAGCTGCCTGCGCAGCTATCCAAGGGGCCTCCCCGCGCCCGCTCACAGCCCGGGCATATCAAACACTCCACCTGCAGTGGAGCCTGGGTCTCGGCTTTGCAGTCCCTGAGGAGCCGTCAGTGAGCTCCAGCCAGCTCTCACCACCTGGGGCCCTGTTGGGTCCCCAGTGCCAGCCCTAAGCCTGCCGCAGCCCGCCCCAGCCACCCCAGGAGACGGCACAGTGGCCTGAGCCTCCACACAATAAGGTTACTCCTGTCTCCCAGAAGCATGGAGCCTATTAAAGGATCAAGAAAAATCAACAGACCACATCACTCCCAACAAAAAAATCAGAAAAACGAGGCACTTTAACAGACCTAACGTCACTCATAGAAGAAACAGATATAGAGCAGCCACAAAAGGAAATCTTCAGAACTCTGCTTGCAGTAATACAGGAGCTAAGAGAAGCAAACCAAAATAAGGATGCAACGATAGAAGGGATGAAATGCACAATAGGGGGGATGAAGTCCACAATAGAGGGGATGAATACTATCCACCAAAAGGAACTGCAGAAACTAACAGAGGAGGTAGCAGAGGCCACACAAAAGGTCACAGAAGCTATATCTAGGCTTGAGGAGGCTGAGAACCGTATCAGTGAACTCGAGGACGCTCAAACCAAATGAAGCAAGCGAGAAAAACAATCAGATAGGAAAATTAAAGAAACAGAAGACAGCCTGAGATCAATGACAGATGCTATGAAGAGGAATAATATTCGAATAATCGGTCTACCGGAACACAACATAACACACAAATCGACCGCCAAGATAGCAAAGGAATTCCTGGAAGAAAATTTCCCCAACCTAACAAAGGAGAATCCGACTCTCATACAGGAAGCAGAGAGGACGCCGGCTAAGCTAAACACCAAAAAGAACACGCCAAGGCATATAATTGTAAAATTATCCAACTTAGAGGAAAAAGAGAAAATTCTACGAGCATCAAGAGAAAGGAAGACAGTCACATACAAAGGAGCGCAGGTAAGGTTATGCTCAGACTTATCAGCAGAAACCATGAAGAGGAGGAGAGAATGGAGAAACATCTTCCAAAAACTGAAAGATGAAAATGCCTCCCCCAGAATCCTATACCCTGCCAAGTTATCCATTAAGATAGAGGGTAAGATAAGGGTCTTCCAGGACAAGGAAGAACTCAAGAAATATACTGCAAGTCACCCGACCCTGCAGAACATACTGGCTGACTCACTATGGCCAGAAGATCAAGCTCCAACTAGAACCACCAGGAGACCACCATATAACCCATCTCCATCTAGAAGCCAACATGCCAGCAACACGTACCAGGACAACACGGTCTCAGATGGAAAAGAGGACAGGATAGAAACCCTCCACTCAAACGCAGTACACTGATATGAAGGAAGATAGGCAAAGACCCAAAACACAAAACAGAATATGGCAACCATGAAGCCAGAGATTGTAATAATCACTTTGAATACAAATGGGCTCAATTCATATGTTAAAAGAAAGAGGCTGGAGGATTGGATTAGAAAACATAACCCATCAATCTGCTGCCTGCAAGAGACACACCTTAAGCAAGCAGACAAGCATATGCTGAGAATAAAGGGCTGGCAGAAAGTTTACCAAGCAAATGGTAACTCCAAGAAGGCAGGAGTGGCTATCTTAATCTCCAACAAAATGGATCTCAAGATCCAAAACATAAAAAGAGACAAAGAGGGACATTACATAATGCTCAAAGGCTCAGTAAACCAGGAAGCAATAAGCATACTGAATATTTACGCACCTAATAATGGTGCGGCAAATTTCGTCAAACAAACTATTAAAAAAATGACAGAAGAAATCACGGAAACAACAATAATAGTGGGGGACTTCAACACTCCACTATCAGAGAAAGACAGGTCACAGGGAAAGAAGCTCAGCAAAGAGGCCAGAGAGCTAAACAATGTAATTAGGCAACAGGGCCTGATAGACATCTATAGAGCCTTTCATCCAAAAGCAAAAGGTTTCACATTCTTCTCCAATCCACACGGATCTTTCTCAAGAATAGATCACATGCTGGGGCACAAGGCCAGCCTGAGTAAATTCAAACACATAGATATTATCCAGACGTCTTTCTCAGACCACCATGCCATAAAGCTGGAAATTAATAGAAGGGCACCCAGAAAAGCAAGGGCCACCGATTGGAGAATAAACAACGATCTCCTGCGACATGAATGGGTTAAGGTCCAGATCAGAGAGGATATCAGGAAATTTCTAGAAACTAATGAGAACGAGCATACAACATATCAAAACTTATGGGACACTGCAAAGGCAGTTGTCAGAGGTAGCTTGATATCACTGAATGCATACATGAAAAAAGAAGAAAGGCGTATGACAGATATGTTAACACAAAACCTCCAACAACTAGAACAGAGTCAACAGAACTACCCCTCCAATAGCAAGAGAAAAGAAATAATAAAAATCAGGGCGGAGTTAAACCAGTGGGAAGACAAAAGAACAATGCAAAGGATTAACGCAACTAGAAGCTGGTTTTATGAACGAATTAATAAAATTGACACTCCCCTGGCAAAGCTTACCAAAGATAGAAAGGAACAATCATCAATAGCCAGGATGAGGGATGAATCGGGGGCAATAACAACAGACCCCAATGAGATAAAAAGGATAATCACAAAGTACTATGAAGGTTTGTATTCTAATGAATTCAGAAACCTGGAAGACATGGATAAATATTTAGAAAAACAATCTATCCCTAGATTATCTGAGACAGAGATCAAGAACCTCAACAAACCCATAGCGAAGGAAGAAATAGAGAGTGTCATCAAAAACCTACCAAGGAAAAAGGCCCCAGGGCCAGATGGCTACACAGCAGAATTTTACCAAACATTCAGGGAAGAGCTGACACCGATCCTCCACAAAGTATTCCATAACATAGAAAAGAACGGCAAGCTCCCAAACTCATTTTACGAAGCCAGCATTACTTTGATACCCAAACAGGGAAAAGACCCCACAAGTGTAGAGAATTATAGACCAATATCTCTAATGAACATAGATGCAAAAATCCTTAACAAAATATTGGCCAATAGAATACAAAGGAACATCAAACATATCATTCACCACGACCAAGTAGGATTCATCCCAGCGATGCAGGGATGGTTTAACATCCAAAAATCCATCAATATCATACACCACATCGAGAAGAAAAAGGATAAAAACCATATGATAATATCCATAGATGCAGAAAAAGCATTTGACAACATCCAGCATCCATTCCTAATCAAAACACTCATGAAGATAGGATTGGAAGGTAAGTTCCTCAAGCTCATACAAGCTATCTATGAAAGACCAACAGCCAACATCATAGTCAATGGAGAAAAGACAAGAACAATACCACTGAAAAAGGGTACAAGACAAGGATGCCCCCTGTCCCCTCTTCTATTCAATATCGTTTTGGAGGTTCTGGCTAACAACATAAGACAGCGGAAGGATATCAAAGGGATCCAGTTGGGAGAGGAGGAGGTGAAACTATCGTTATTTGCAGATGACATGATCCTATACATTGAAGACCCCCCAAACTCCACAGTTGGAATACTTACAGCAATAGAGGAATACGGAAGAGTAGCAGGATACAAGATCAATAAACAGAAGTCGGTAGGGTTTCTATACACATCGGACAGGGCCATGGAAGAGGCGATTAAGAGGGAAGTACCCTTCACAGTAGCCAAGAACAAACTGAAATACCTAGGAATATACTTAACAAAAAATACTAAAGACCTATATAAGCATAATTATAAAACCCTATTACAGGAAACCAAAAGTGACCTTCACAAATGGATGAAGCTCCCCTGCTCATGGTTAGGTAGGCTGAACATAGTAAAGATGACAGTTCTTCCTAAAGCACTCTACAAGTTCAATGCTATACCAATCCAATTACCATTAACCTTCTTCAAAGAATTGGAAAAACTGACCACCAACTTCATATGGAGAGGGAAGAAACCCAGAATTAGCAGAGAACTCCTCAAGAAGAAGGACATAATTGGAGGACTCGTCCTACCTGATTTTAATGCCTACTACACAGCTACAGTGGTCAAAACAGCATGGTACTAGCACAATGATAGACATTCAGACCAGTCGAAAAGAATAGAAAGCCCAGGAGTAAAATCATCAGCATATAGACAACTGATCTTCGACAAGGGTCCCAAAAACGTCAAGTGGGAAGCAGATGCCCTCTTTAATAAGTGGTGCTGGAAACAATGGATATCCACATGTAGAAAGTTGAAACAAGACGTCTACCTCACCCCATGCACAAGAATACACTCAAGGTGGATCACAGATCTAGAAGTCAAACCCCAAACCATCAGGACCATTAAGGAGGGAATCGGGACTAATCTCAGAGCACTGGCCCAGGGAGCACATAGGCTCACTGCAACAGGGAAGGGGACACACACAGGTGATCTGGAAATCGACAAATGGGATCTAATAAGAATAAAACACCTGTGCACCTCAAAAGACTTTGCCAAGAGGGTGACAAGGCAACCCACACACTGGGAGAAGATTTTTAGTAATGACACGTCAGACAAAGGGCTCATTACTAAAATCTACAACACCATCATGACCTGCAAAAAGAGGAAAACAGTTAACCCCCTAAGGAAGTGGGCAAAAGAAATGAGAAGAACTTTCACTAGAGAGGAGATCAATATGGCCAATAAATATATGAGAAAGTGCTCGAAGTCCCTTGCCATAAGAGAAATGCAAATCAAAACAACCATGAGATACCACCCAACACCCCTCAGGCTAGCTCAGATCAGTAAATCAGAGAGCAACAAGTGTTGGAGGGGCTGTGGTGAAATAGGAACCCTCCTCCACTGCTGGTGGTCGTGCAGATTTGTACAGACACTGTGGAAAGCAATCTGGCGATACCTAAAGAAAATGGAAATTGATCTACCTTACGACCAAGCCATCCCCCTACTGGGCATATACCCGGTTGAAGCAGCAAATAAAACACGACCAGTCATATGCGCTCCAATGTTTATTGCGGCACAATTCACAATAGCAAAGACTTGGAAACAGCCTAAGTTTCCATCGATAGACGAGTGGATTAGCAAATTTTGGCACATACACACAATGGAGTATTATGCAGCACTAAAAAGCACCGATGAGCACATGAAACACGTTATTTCATGGGAAGAGCTGGAAGGAATTATGTTAAGCGAGGTAAGCCAGACCCAAAGGGACAGGTACAACATGAGTCCCCTGAGGTAAGTACAATCAGCATGACAGAAATGGGGCATTAATCCACCCAAGGGGAGGGTATGGTTTATATCTCCACAGGGAAAGTGGGACCAGACTTCAACCCAGTGTCGCAAGGTGTGAATGCAATATCCCGGCGTGGAGGACGGAACCGGTGGAGAGGTCTGGGAGGCAGGCCCCAGCACCATAAATTAAGTGGATTCCTGCCCCTCCCCCGAAAAGAACTTGTTCCAAAGGACGACATTGACCCTGCAGCTATGGGAGATGGACATATTTGATCAGAGCACACGGGAGCAGATGAAGGGGCAGGAGGAGAGAGTGGAGCACAGCCTGGCCCACCAGGCCGTGATGATGATGTTCCTGAGTAGAGCAGCCAGTCCACAGAGAGAACAACATGGCTGGCCCTACTATGAGACATGATGCCCCTCAGTGACTAAGGGCGATACAGGGGACAGCACCGGAGACACAGTGTGGGAATTGCACCTGACCTGATCCCACCACACCGAGGCAAATCACTGGGGGAGTGCCGCGGAACAGCAAGGGAATGGAGTGGCAAGGTCCCCAGGGAATGCTGAAAGTGGACTTTGGGGCCAGGGCGTGGTGCCCCAACAGACTGGACTGGAAAACGCTCCTAAGGGCCAGCAAAGATCCCTGAACTAACTACAAGCTTTTCTCTTGTGAACTGTTTTGTTCTGTTCTTTTTCAGTGGTTTGTTTTGGTTGTTTTGTTGTCTGGTTGTATACTGTTGCTTTGTGTTCCTCTGTCTAGTTTTCGTGCATGTTAGTGACTCCACAGGTCTGTCTGAATAGGACAGGCTGGATGAACTATCTGGAGGAAAAACAACGGGACCGACAGTTCCGGGGGGACTTGGGGTGGGGGGTAGGGGGGGTAAGGAAGTGGTGTTAACAAACCCAGGGACAAGGGAAAAACATGGGACCCCAAAGGGTAGAGAAGGGGGAGTGGCAGGCCTGATGGGAAATGATCAAGGGTAAGGTTGCTTAGAGAAGAGGTATACTCTAGCCCAGGTGGCGATGAAGCATGGTAGTAGGGCAGGAGGAAGGTCAAGGGAGATGGAGGAAAGAGCTAGGAGTCAAAGGGCATTCATGGAGGTCTAGACAAAGACATGTACATGCAAATATATATAGGAGGTTGGGGAAATAGATCTTTGTGTCGATATTTATAGGTCAAGTATTAAGGTGGCGGAAGGACCTTGGGCCTCTACTCAAACACTCCCTCTATGCATGAATACCTTCTTTTATTAAATTGGAACTCTATGATGCTCACTCTCCCGACACAACGGCTGGAGCCAAAGTGGGTGAACAAGTAAATGTGGTGAAGAAAGCTGATGGTGCCCGGCTATCAAAAGAGATAGTGACTGGGGTCTTAAAGACTTGAAGATAAACAAGCGGCCATCTAGCTCAGAAGCAACAAAGTCCACATGGAAGAACACACCAGCCTGTGTGATTGAGTGGTCCCAAAGGGATCAGTTACCAGGCATCAAAGAACTAAAAATCATATCATTGACTGCACACCTCCATGATAGGATCGCTGAAGACAAATGGTTGCACAAGTAAATGTGGTGAAGCAAGCTGACGGTGCCCGGCTATCAAAAGAGATAGTGTCTGGGGTCTTAAAGACTTGAAGGTGAACAAGTGGCCATCTAGCTCAGAAACAAATAAGCCCACATGGAAGAAGCACACCGGCCAGTGCGATCACGAGGTGCCCAAGGCACCAGATATAAGGCATCATGCAAAAAAAAAAAAAGATATAAGTGTGTGTATGTATGTGTATATATGTGTATATGTATATATGTATGTGTATATATATATTATATTAAATGAAGGGGGAAGTGCAGAGTGGAGACCCAAGGCCCAAGTGTCGGCCAATGGAGATCCCCTCATAGAGGGGCTTAGGAGAGGAGATGGGTTAATTAGGGTGTGAGGTAGTATCGATGAAGAACACAGCTTTCCCCCAGATCCTGGATGCTCCCTCCCCCCAACTACCATGATCCGAATTCTACCTTGCAGGGCTGGATAGGACAGAGGCTGTACACTGGTACATATGAGGGTTGGAGGTACAGGGAATCCAGGGTGGATGATACCTTCAGGACCAAGGGCGTGAGGGACGATGCTGGGAGAGTGGAGGGTGAGTGGGTTGGAAAGGGGGAACTGATTACAAGGAGCCACATGTGACCTCTTCCCTGGGAGAGGGACAGCAGAGAAGGGGGGAAGGGAGACCCCGAATATGGCAAGATATGACAAAATAACGAGGTATAAATTACCAAGGGCATATGAGGGAGGGGGGAAAGGGGAGGGAGGGGGGGGGGGAAAGAGGACCTGATGCAAGGGGCTTAAGTGGAGAGCAAATGCCTTGAGAATGATTGGGGCAGGGAATGTATGGATGTGCTTTATACAATTGATGTATGTATATGTATGGATTGTGGTAAGAGTTGTTTGAGTCCCTAATAAAATGTAAAAGAAGAAAAGAGAAAAAAATGATTAGGGCAAAGACTATACAGATGTGCTTTATACAATTGATGTATGTATATGTATGAACCGTGAAAAGAATTGTATCAGCCCCAATAAATTTTTAAAAAAATAAAAAATAAAATGTCAAAGGCTTTTCATGTAAAAAAACTACAACTGTGACATGAAACAGGTATAGTTCGATGTGCTAATATATTCATTAAAAAAACACCCCACTTAAGAAGCAGGACAAACATACATTTCCACTTTCAATACCGTATTAAAAATTCTACAGTATTTTCTAGATGGACCAATCATAAAAGGAATACTTTTTAAAAGGAAGAAAAGAGGCTTCCAAAGAGAAGAAATAGTAATTCCTCGAATCATCATAAATTAATGATACTTTACGTAACAGATTCCAAATATACCATAAATGCTACAGCTATTAAATATTTTTAAAGTTGTAGGCTACATTTCAACACACAAAAATAATTTTTGGCATTGAACACTCTAACCATTAATTGCTAATCTCCAACTGCCAAACCATTAACCCTTACACATTAACATGCTGAACTTCCTTACTAACAACTTCCTAAAGCACTGACCCCCCTAAGTACATGAAAAAGCCCCTTACCACCAGAACTTCTACTAACACCCTGAGCATATCCTGATACCCACAATAGTCTTAACATGCTTAACCAATCCGACCACCATACTCTCTTAACCTATAATGCATTTATCCCAGTTTTTAAATCAGGTAACAGGGTAAACTTTATTTTATAACTTTAAACCTAACTTAATGACCCTAAATCTCAAATTGAGAAACCCAACTCCGAAAATAAGAATCTTAAAACCTTAGCTCTACATCCTTATACCTTAACACATAAGCCTCTAATCAACTCCAAATACAATATGTTAGGCATTAAACCTTCAAAACATAAAGCCCTTTAATATGTCCACGAACATCTGACCCACGACACTTAATTCCTATTTCTATTCCTCGGCAATTGTTCTTGAACCTGGAACACTGATTAATCCCAGGATATAGGTTCTAGTCTTAAATACAGACTCTGAGTCTAATACACATACAAGCCTAAACAGAACCCCAAATCTAATCCATCAAAAACTCATCTTGCTAATTATGTGTGTGGAGCTATTTTCTCTCTCAGATTTTACGCAAGCAATAAGAACTTGAGTAGGTTGGCAGGCAAACCTAAGAATCACAAAAATATTTTCAGTTAATTTTAAGTCATTTGAATCTGGTTCAAGGAACTTAGAAAAATAAAGAAGTTATATAGAGTTTAAATATGACAAACAACGTCATGGTCAAGGGCTATCACGGGCCCCTTGTTGATTTCTGATCTTTGCGTCTTGGTCTCAAGGAGTCTTTTCTAACATATGTAGGGATGTTACCCAATAAGCAAGATGCTGAGGGTGCAATAGCACTTATTCACTAATTTGTAGATCAGCATTTAACCTGGTTTATCCCCGGAGGATAGGGTGAAACCCACATTAAATAAAACAAATTAATTACTGGTTATTCTGTCATCGACCCCCTTGTTCCCCTCATTCCCAGGGGACATGCATGTCACCAGAGATGGAGGAGGTAGCAAATTAAGGAGCTTACATTGGAATCCATGACTCCACTTTTCAAAATTGATCTTGGCCTTTCTCTCAGCCCTAGGTAAAAAGACTCAGAGGAAGAATTTGCACACCCCCTTTAATAGTGAGAGCTGGCAACTCTAAAATATTTGGGTCCATGTCTCTTTGAGAGTCTTGTCAGCTAACATCTTAAGCTCACAAGACATACTGCAAGTAGGAACTCTATCTTCACCCCCAAGCTGGAAAGGCATCAATTCCAGGGGCACCCTGTATGTCCAGTGCCAGGAACCCCCACTCACAGCACACTGGGCTCTTCACTTCTGAAGACCTAAGTCCTCGAAGAGTTACTCCTGATAACAACAGCCGCCTAAGCTCTCTCTGATGCTGGCCTGGACATTAATACCTTTGAGTTCAACCCCAGGGACTTACAGAGGCAAACGCATTGTTCTTCCCTGAGCCTGTCTTACAGGTCTACTGGCTGAGGATACCTGTCATAATATAGATCCCCCTGCTCAGGTTCCAGGGTGTCTTACCTTTAGGACACACAAAACATTCAAGCACGGATGATCCACTGGCTTTCCACACAGCACAGCCTGATCTGAGATCGATCCACCCCAATTTCAGCACCTTGAATTATCTGCCTCACTGGGTCCTGAGAGTGAGCTGGGAAATAAAGCAGTTAAATCACAATCCCCTGTAATTACTTCAGCATGATTAGTAAATCAACATAATGTAGCCATCCTTGGTTTAGTCCAGCTGAAGGCAGATTAGACCCTAGGTAGATTCCTCTAAGTTGCTGTAGGGAGGCATTCTTAGCTAATGCTTGGGAGCTCCAGGAACATCTTTGCTCACACATACACATGCACACGCGTGCACACACACACAGATGCACACAGGCAAATATTCATTTAAATGGTAGCAAGTAAGAATTTAACCTAAAGAGAATGGGGAACCCGAAGAAAAATAAGAGACAATGGGATGATATTTAACATCAAATGAGGGTACACTTACAGCCCACAGCCTGCCATTGTGTTCTCTGTATTTGCTCCATTAGAAAATGTAATACTTGATGACACTTTTTGTTTTATCTCAATTATCAGACCAGGTTTGTTCATTAGTAAATTACTTCTTTGGCTAACTTCACTTTTCATTGATCAACCATGATCATCCTTTACGTTTTAAATATGTTTTCTCTCCAGGTTTTAACTGCTTAAAACTTCACGATTTTAATTTATGCGTACTCAGAGGGCACTATAACATTGTGGCAGAGCATAATGACCAATGAAAACCAATTGACTATATGGGTCTTAAAGGCTTGAAGATAAACAAGTGGCAATCTTGCTCAGAAGCAACAAAGCCCACATGGAAGAAGTACACTAGCTTGTGTGATCACGAGTTGTCGAAGGGATGAGGTAGCAGGCATCAAAGAACAAAATATCCTGTCATTGTGAATGAGGGGGAGTTCGGAGTGGGGACCCAAAGCCCATCTGTAGGCAACTTATGATACCCTAATGGAAGGGTCAAGGGGAGGCGACAAGCCAGTCAGGGTGCAGTGTAGCAACAATGAAACATATAACTTTCCTCTAGTTCCCAATTCTTCTCCCCCCCACCCCCCCTGCGCCCAATGCACACTATCATAATCCCAATTCTACTTTACAAATCTGGCAAGAACAGAGGATGTACACTGGTAGAGATAGGAACTGGAAACACAGGGAATCCAGGGCGGATGATCCCTTCAGGACCAGTGGTGTGAGTGGTGATACTGGGAGAGGGGAGGGAGTGGGGGTGGAAAGGGGGAACCGGTTCCAGGGGTCCACATATAACCTCCTCCCTAGGGGATAGACAACAGAAAAGTGGGTGAACGGAGACTTGGACAGTATAAGATATGACAAAATAATAATGGGTTCATGAGGGAGGCGGGAAGGGAGGGGAAAAATGAGGAGCTGATGCCAGGGGCTGAAGTGAAGAATATATGTTTTGAGAATAATGAGGACAAAGAATGTAAAAATATGCTTTGCACAATTGATGTATATGTGGATTGTGATTAAAAGTTGTATGAGTCCCAATAAAATGATTAAAAAAACAAATATAAAGGTATTGGTTTAATTATATCTTTTTAATGTATTACTCATTTGAGGATATTTTAATGCAATGGATTCACAACGGATGGTAAGTGATTTTGCATTCATAGTTAATGGCAAAAAAAACCGATTGACAGTGTCTAGGAGTTATCTGATACTTTTTGCTGGGAAAAAATGAGTATGTTTATTTATAAGGTATAAAATAAGTAAGTAACGTGTAAATATTGTGGAGTTTTCTATATAAAAATGTAGCGAATTGCACATTTTCAGTAAAGCATACATTTTCATCTGTACAGTTTCCATGTTAGAACAAGACTTTCCAAATTAGAGATAAGTTATTTTAGTTGTATCAATATTATTGGCCTGTTCAAGAAAGTTTTGCGTCAATGCATACCAGTGCCCAGTTTGAAAATTTTGAAGAAGATTGATTTCTGGATATTTTCTCAAGCTTACATTTATTGGAATTAGGAAAATCTGTGGGTAACTTTTTATCCTCACATTCTTTGGCTACAAAATATGAGTATATTTTTGCACATACAATAAGTACAATATTACAATGAATAAAATAATATTCAACTGAGGAAAGCCCTTTGAGCATCCCTGTCAACAAGTTTAACCATGTTAAACCACCACAATGACTCTCTTCAATGATACATTATCAAGTTTATGAAATTGAATGTCTCATTTATGAAAACATCTTTGCATATGTTCAATTTTAGACACTGTACCCGATCTCTTCACATGGCAGCAAATAATGATAGGTCTATCGTCCTACACTCTTGAGGTAGTTAATTTATTGTGTCTACCTGGCCGATAAACACATGTGGGATTAATTAAAGGGCAGAGAGATAAATGGCTTGGTGAGCCTCACCTTTCTTATTTCTTGCTCTTTGATCATTAGACCAGTGTGCGGCTGCCTTGCTTGTTCTGTGCCTTAATTTGTAATCTACACTACCTGTGGGACATCTATCCCATCGACTGTGTCGCTGTAATTTGAGGTATCTTCAAGACCTGCTCTGCCACACTATTGGAATATACAGCTCTTGAGCTGTTGGACCCTGTCATCTGGCTGTTGGTGACCTACCTGCCTTGCTGTTTGCTGCCTGTGGCCGGACAGCCTGAATTACTCTATAGGCCCTCAGGATTAGAAGTACTGCCACTGTCTCACAGCTGTCTCATGGGAGTGAGTTGCACTGAGCCATTTGTACTGCTTTATAGATTATTTATTTCTTATGTTATCTCTCTCTCTCTCTCTCTCTCTCTCTCTCTCTATATATATATATATATATATATATATAATTATTAGCATTATGGTTTTGTTTCTCTGGAGAACCCTGTATAACATAATTGTTAATGCAAGTGTGTCCATATGGTCAAAAAATAAATGCTCACCTCAGCCCCATGATGCAAAGACCAAGGTTTATTAAGTGCATTCACTTCATTGGGGGAAATGTTTGTAAAAGAGAAAGTGCAGAGAAGCCCATGGAGGCTGGAAGATCACTCAGCTAAGATGCAAATCTTACCCTGAGAGAAGGAAAAAAATGAGAGGTAGGAAAAACTTTCTTAAATGTCAGTGTAACCCAGCAGATGCCCAGTAAGTTGATCAGGTTACCTCAATACAAAATCACCCATTAGAGAATCACCTTCTTTCTCATAGACAAATGTTTGTGCTTTGTTCTTCTTGCACTTGGCTTGGGCTAGCCCTTAGAACTCTGTCTTATGTACAAACCTTGTGGTAGAATTCAGAAGCAATGTTTCTACCTTGTCTCATTATGCTCATTGTGTTGGAATGGAATGACCTTCTTAGATTTGATTGTGCTGTTATATGTTTATATATGAAAACATGTTCATATTTTCTAGTAAGATACATTGATTATAGGATGTTTTTTATTTATGATGAGATTGAAAGAAATGTGATATTCAATCTCATTAGTGATATTCTCATAGGTGATAATTTCACATTTCAACCTCATTAGTGATATTCTCATAGGTGATAATTTCACATTTTGTGTCCAAACAATATCCTTCTCTTGTTTGCTTAGGACTTTCATTATATTTCCTGAAGACCGTGTCACTCTTCTCTCTTTAGTTCTTTTCAAAGATAAATTTTCAGTTTGTTTTTGGAGTTAGTTATCTCAGCACATTAGATCCCCATTTGACATTTTCCTCAAATATTTTTCAGGGACAGTAATTGTATATATACTTACCATGTTACTATTATTTCTTGCTACTGTCCACAGAGTCAAAGATGTTGACTACTGCTGTACATTCTTCTCTCGCATACGGATCCATATCCTGTGTCCTTATCAGGATATTTTTTAGAAATTGCCAGTCCAATCTAATTTTTCTCATCTCATCTACTGATAGCAGAGTGAGTTGTTTAATCACATCAACTACTATGAGGAAGGCAGATGAAGCTGCTTATTTGCTTAAAGACTTACAGTCTACAAAACCATAAGGATTTCTACTCTGTCTTGCAGGGACACTATGAACTAGAATTAACATAACAATAGGGGGTAATTGAGTTTGTTGATTTGATTCTTATTTTATTTAGTTTCATTTTCCTCCCCTATATGTAAACACAACTCTGATGGAATCTAGGGGAGGCTTGAGTAAGCCTTGGTGGTCTCTGGAATTCTCCCCTTCAGGCTCTGTACTCACTTTCAGTAACAACTGGTGTGTCCAATGTGTGTCAGTTTCCAGGGGAGGGCTTTCAGTGGGTTGCACAATTTTATCTGATGGTGGCACAAAGACCTATGCTCCATGAAGAGCTGATTTGCCATCTCCAGAAGCAGGATGAACTGAAAGTACGGGGTAGTCCCTGTGAGTCCAGGCACAAACCTCCCTGCAGGGAGAGGACTGTGCTGTTGAAGGGGGCACTCAGGATCCAGTGAGCACAGGAACCAGCGTCTGATGTCAGTGCTGGTTGACTGTCAGGGTGGGTTTCCTGTTGTGGTTTTTTTGTTTTTTTTTTTAACTTTTCATTAGGGGCTCATACAATTCTTATCACAATCCATACATATACATACATCAATTGCATAAAGCACATCCGTACATTCTTTGCCCTAATCATTTTCAAAGCATTTGCACCCCACTTAAGACCTTTGCATCAGGTACTCTTTTTCTTTTTCCCCTCCCTCCCCGCTCACCCCTCCTTCATGAGCCCTTAATAAATTATAGATTGTTATTTTGTCATATCTTGCCCTATCCGGTGTCTCCCTTCCCCGCCTTCTCTGCCGTCCGTCTCCCAGGAAGGAGGTCACATGATGATCCTTGTAATCAGTTCCCCCTTTCCAAACCACTCACCCTCTACTCTCCCAGTATCGCCCCTCACACCCCTGGTCCTGAAGACATCATCCACCCCGGACTCCCCGTGCCTCCAGCTCCCACATGCACCAGTGCACAACCTCTGCCCCATCTAGTCCCTCAAGGTAGAATTCGGATTATTGTAATTGGGGGGGAGGAAGCATCCAGGATCTGGGGGAAAGCTGTATTCTTCATCGGTACTACATCGCACCATGAGTGACCCATCTCCTCTCCTAAACCCCTCTGTGAGGGGATCTCTAGTGGCCGACAAATGGGCTTTGGGTCCCCACTCTGTACTTCCCCCTTCATTCACTATGGTAAGATTTGTTTTGTTGATGATATCTTGTTCCTGATCAATTTGGCACCTCATGATAACACAGCCTGGTGTGCTTCTTCCATGTGGACTTTATTGCTTCTGAGCTAGATGGCCGCTTGTTCACCTTCAAGCCTTTAAGACCGCAGACACCATCTCTTTCAATAGCCGGGCACCATCAGCTTTCTTCACCACATTTGCTTATGCACCCGTTTCTCTTCGGCGATCATATCATGGAGGTGTGCAGCCAATGATATGATTTTTTGTTCTTTGATGCCTGACAACAGATCCCTCTGGGACCACGTGATCACACAGGTTGGTGTGTTCTTCCATGTGGGCTTTGTTGCTTGTGAGCTAGATGGCCGCTTGTTTATCTTCAAGCCTTTAAGACCCCACACACTATCTCTTTTAATAGCCGAGCACCATCAGCTTTCTTCACCACATTTACTTGTTCACCCGCTTTGGTTTCAGCAGTTGTGTCAGGAGGGTGAGCATCGTAGAGTGCCAATTTAATATAAGAAACTATTCATGCATTGAGGGAGTGCTTGAGTAGAGGCCCAAGGTCCTTCCGCCACCTTAATACTAAACCTATAAATATAGACACATAGATCTATTTCCCCATCCTCATATATATATTTGCATGTACATGTCTTTGTCTAGACCTCTATAAATGTCCTTTGACTCCTAGCTCTTTCCTCCTTCTCCCTTGACTTTCCTCCTGCCCTACTACCATGCTCCGTCCCCACCTGGGTTACAGCTATGCCTCTTCTTTACGTAACCTTGCCCTTGATCATTCCCTACCAGGCCTGCCACTCCCCCCTCACTACCATTTTGGGTTCCTGTTGTGATTTTGAGATTCTTTTCTATCTCTTACTTTTCCCGGGGGATCTCTCTCTATGAATTATTCTGTGTTCACCCCTACTATGTATAGATTCAAAAGTTGCATTGAATAACAAGTAAATAGCTTCACTTGCAGGAAAACTAGTCCATTAACAGAATGGAAACTGTTTTTCTGGCATCACAGATTGAGTATTCTGATGAACCATTGAGAAACCCCAGTAGAATTTTCTATCAGACTCGAGTCAGATGAGGTGAAGGGGGGCCATAAAATCATGTGTTTGAGTACTGACTTTTCAAACCAACAAAGAGATGCCTTTAGGAAAGACCTGTGATTTGATTTGATTCTGAAATAATAGACTCATGGCAAAGACTACAGTGCAATTCTCTAATTCCAAAACTCTGAGTTTTGAAGTATAGACTACTGAGTGGGTAATGTATGGACAGTGACATATAAAAGCATAATCTGGTTCACATCTGACCCTCTCCTTCCTGCAGAAGTGTGTCAAACTCAACAATGGTCTGAACCCTTATTTGTCCTTTTCTATTTTCTTTCTTTCCTTCTTTTTTTTTCAACTTGAGCAACTTATGATCCATGCGTTATCATTTATATCTCCAAAGGAGCATGGCCACAATATCAATCACTCTGTTAAAGAGCATGTGTTAATTTCAATCCTGCAAGATGCAGAAACCAAGTCAGGAGAAAATCTGTGCAGATTTTCCAGGGGAAACACCTGTGTGAGAGAAAATCCAGAAGAGGCCAGGGGAGAGAGAAGGACTGTCAATCTATAACAGGAGGCAAAGGTTGTTTTTTTTTTCAAAAAGTTCATGGAGAAATGTAATTAAATGATAATGGATTTTTTTCTTTAACTTTTGGAAGACTACTTGTATGGTCTTGAGATAAGGAGAGAGAGGGAGTATGTTGGGCAGAAATTGTATTAACTATTGTTCAGTTCAAAGGAAGTTCACTATGGCCATTGGATGTTCTAATTGAATGGGTTCCGTGATCCTTTGTGACCACTCTAGTTTTACAAAATGTAAGACGCATTCTCAGGCCTGACAGATTCTTGATAAATTTTTATGAAGATAACCTGGTGTTATTTTTTCTCTTAGCATACACATAAAATGGTTGGATTATATTTATTCTATTGGTTATATTGACTTGGATATTTCCCAATCCAGAGAGATTCACACGTGTGATGACTTTCAATCCTATTTAAGACTCATGCCTCTATCATTTTTCCTGGGAATTTTATTACATGCACTAGAGACATTAAAGCTCGGTGTCATTTAACATTATGTATCTGTTGTACATTTTATCATGAATGTTGGAGTTTTACTAAGAGCATACCAGAACTAATTTTATTTTTTTTCAATCTTCAATCTTGGTTGGTCAAATCTGTGTTTTCTACAGAAAGCGAACATACTTCTCTTAACAAACACTTTCTTAATTAGTAGAGTGATAGACACACCAATATCTAGCTGTTGAAATCTATTACGTGGCTTATTTTACTTAAGCATAAATATAAAAGTAAGACAAGTGTATGAGCACACAAAGTTGAAAATAATGAAGTCATTTTTATGAAAGTCACTGAAAGCATGTTTATCCTTTATTCCTTCTTACAACTCAGAAATGAGGTTGAGGCTTCTCAGCGCAGGTTAAGAGGGTGATAGGACTGAGATTGGAAAATGCTTGCTTAGTGTCAATGAAAACATTTTACACGTTCATTAAATATATTTTTTAACTTGAGTTTCTTCCTATCTTTGTAGGTTATGACATAGCAATCCCTGTGCCTCAATGTTCAAGCTCATGGGTGCCATTTGAAAGGTGAGCCATTAACACCAACCATCAGGTCCCTGTGCACACGAAAACTGACAAGCTGCATCCACAAAGATTACAGTCTAGGGAACCATATGGGTTCAGTTCTAGTCTGTAGTAGACCTGGAGTCAAAATGGTCAATACATTAAAAAAAAAATGTCACGGTATATATTAAAGTTAATGTTTCCTCCAATTTCAAAAGTAAAGTTAACTATGACATTGGCAACTAACTAATAAGGAGAGTTCTGAATTAATGTTGGCAGTGACTTAATTCACACATTATGCAGAATGGACTATAAGTCAAATATAAGCAATTCACAACTTAGATCTAGAGAGACTGACCTAGATATGCCTGTAGGAATTGGGTCCAGGAGCAAAGAAACGTCTCATTATCAAGTGTGATGCAGTCTGGATTCTCCCTAAATAATAGTAACCTCATGTCATTTTTCTGGTGCTCAGTATTCTGAATTCTAGTCTTAGTCAACTGTTTATTGACTGAGTCAACAAATTAATGGCAAATTTGCTCGTTATAATGCTACTTATGTATCATAAACACTTTTCACTTTGTTTTTAAAGCTTGACAGATTTTACTGAGACATCTGGCTTCAGGCATTACTTTCATTATGTTTTTGAAATAAATTAATTGCTATTTATGTTTGCTTTATTCACTGCTGCACCTGCTTTACTCTATTAGAATGTGATCATCTCCTAAGTCTTCTCACTCTTTGTTTGCAGATTTCAATGTGCTCTGCAGAGCATTTTGTCCCATGTTCTCCTCTCATATGAAAAAGGACTCTGTTTCATTCAGCACTCCATTTCCACAAACATGTGTCCTGTCACTTCAGTTGGACAAGCTACAGCAGTTTGTTAAAAAATGTTGATTGGTCGTGTGACTGAAAAAATCACTCTGTTCAGTTTTTCAATATAAAATGAATCATGAAAACTTTCAAAGATGCTAATGAATTAAATTTGAGATGTCACAATGTGCTACACAGACTAAAAACTAACTGCACAGAAAGGTCATAATCAAATGAGATTGATGTATTCAGATAAATGAGAATTTCATCTTATTATTTACTATTTCTGCACGGTGGAAACATTTATTGCCCTTGTTCTCATATCTGAGTCTTGTGAGGATTTATCCTAATCTGACAAGAGGTAGAAAATGTTAATGTTCACTCTACATCTATATTTTTACTCCTCAGAGGAGCAGAATTTTACCTTTCTAAATTGTAATCCACAATTGTTATGCTGGGAATCTGGATGGTGATGAAGTGAGAGAATAGGAATTTTCTGTGTGATCATCTAATTGAGCCTGAATCTGTTATGGGACCTTCGTAGTGGGGCTCTGACCTTCATGCCTGTGCTGTAGTTTATATCTTCACTGGCTGGTGTTCCTTTGCTTCACGGCAGTATCCATATTCTTTACCTTTGACTGTTTATCCCTGTTGACTATTCCTCTTTCCCCCCTTACCCCCCCCGACTCTCAACGTAGGCATCATGGGTAAGATGTGTGGTGGGTGGTTGATAGGAGAAATATTTCACCCCCAGCTATGGAAAGACAATACAAATGACCTTCCTCTGGTGTGAAATATTTCAAGTTGAGAATGGTCTTCTTCTCCAGGGCCAGAAACACGAGGACTTGTTTTGAATGTTCACTGGAGAACCTCAACAGGTTTTACAGTTAGATCATGAGCTCCACTAATGACCGGTCCCAGTGGTTTCTCACAGTCTCAGTAATCAGTACTCAGCCTCTAGAAATTTATCACATTTTAATTTATATATATATACATATATTTTTTTAAATACATGGTTTCAGTGGTTTCTGATCCAGGTAAGCAGATTACTGCTGTGCCTCTCTGAATGCACCTCTCTCTAGATTTTTGGAGGCATTTTGATATGTCAATCCATGTCAGTTCTCTGATGCCCGCATGTAGGGACTCCCAGCATCCGTGCATCCGTGACTCACATTGCAGAAAACGGAGCTTATGACTGACTCAGAGGAGGAGACAGGCCAAGAGAGAGAGTGCAGGGGTCCATAGCGGAAATGGAGTTGGAGGGGTCCAGAAAGGACCCAACGTGGGCACACAGGCACAGAGCTGTGGTAATCTCCATGTGAATAGATGTTATGGGGGATGAGTGCAAGCGGTGCCTCATGGCCCAACATCAAGCAAACCTGATCAACATTTTATCACCCCTTCTGCTTTGTACCCAAGTTCTTCCAGCTGAAACCTGGAAACCAGTCCCCTGGACTTTAAATGAAAACCATCCAGAGGTTAGTGGGTCTTATGAGCTCTTAGCTCTTGGATTGTTTTAGGACCATTCAGACAAGGCAGTATTTTCATAAAAATGTGTACTATACTCTTCACATTTTGCCAATTTTGTAGTGATATATCCTGATATTATGGGTTTTCTCTCTCTTTTTTCTTTCACAGTGCTGATATTATTTTTTAATTAAAATGTACAACGTTTGTTAATCCTGTTAATGTATCTTAAATATATATTGCAAAATAATTGAATTTATTTATGGAATAATATCAGACTTACTGTGATAAAGATAATTTCCTTTATATTTTAAAAGATGTTTTGTATGATTTTTGAAGTTTACACACTTTTATATTATTCAAGTGGTTGCCTTTCAATTTTTCTTCCATTGTGTTTTGTGGACCTTTTTAAAAATTTTATTCCCTGCCTTTTTTTAATCATTTCATTAGGTGTCCATACATCTCTTATCACAATCCATACATATATCAACTGTGTAAAGTACATTTGTATATTTATTGCCCTCATCATTCTCAAAACATTTGTTCTTCACTTAAGCCCCTGGAATCAGCTCGTTTTTCCCCTTCCTTCCCACTCTACCTCCCTCATGAACCCCTGATAATTTATACATTATTATTGTGTCATATCTTGCACTCTCTGAAGTCTCCCTTCGCCCACTTTTCTGTTGTCCATCCTGTAGGAAGGAGGTCACATGTAGATCCTTGTAATTGGTTTCCCCTTTCCAACCCACCCTCCCTCCACCCTCCCAGTGTCGCCACTCACACCAGTGGTCCTGAAGAGATCATCCACCTTATATTCCCTGCATTTCCAGTTCCTATCTGTACCAGTGTACATCCTCTGGTCTACCCAGATTTGTAAGGTAGAATTGGGATCATGATAGTGGGGGAGGAGGAAGTATTTAGCAACTAGAGGAAAGTTGTATGTTTCATAGTTGCTACATCACACCCTGACTGGCTAGTCTCCTCCCCAAGACTCTTCTGTAAGGGGATGTCCAGTGGCCTACAAACGGACTTTGGGTCTCCATTCCACACTCCCCCACCCCCATTCACTATGATTTTTTTTGTTCTTGTGGACTGGTTTTTATGTGAGTAGTGGAAATAAGCATATGCCTGCTAAAGTGATACATTTGTTTCAATTCTTTTCAACGAGTAAGAAAAGCTAAGTTCATGGAAGACATAGGTGGCTATTTAGGAATACCCGCTCATTACATTAAAAGTGAGAGAGAGGAGGATACAGTAAAATGAGTAAGACTCTCCCAACCCCAGGAGTCGGTGAGAAATCACTGCACTTCACAGACCAGAGGAATAGCCGTGGTGGCAGTTACATAATTTCATGTTAACTTGATAAATAAGTGTAGGGGTGGAGTCTAGCCTGTCAATCAGCTCACAGCCTGAAGATGCTTACTTGTGTGCGTGGCCTTCTCATGACGATTCTGAGAATTTCCTCTCTCTTGGGAGGCGGGACACACCTTGTCTGTGCTTCATCTCCCTGTGGGGAGGCCCATGCAGAAAGCTGGAGGAACCACATGGATACACACACCAGCACCAAGAGGCTTCCACTGATATTGGATCCACAAGACTTTCCAGCCACTAGACTGTGATCTTCCTGCACTCATCATCACTGAATACTCTGTGAGTCAAGAGAAATGTACGGACTAGTATTGGACATATGGCCTAATATCAGGCTTATGGATTTGATCTGGACTGGGCTTGGATGTTTTCTCAACGTACAATTGCTATTTGATAGAAAGCTCTCTTAACCTCTCTGGGTTTGTTTTTCTAATCAACTTCACCTAAAACAACCCCCTTGAATGGTCAGTGTTAGTGTTTGGGAAGTTGATTTTTTGTCACCTCTCACCTATGAAGTGAATGAAATTATAGGAGACGTGTGTACGTGGATACGTCTGTACCAGTCATTACCAGCTGTGAGTTCACTTGGTGAGATATTCCCACAATTAGCCATCAGTATTCCAGAATGCACTTGAGATGAACAGCTCAGCTATCACTATGTGTGATGCTCTAAAGCAGCAGTCTCAATGGGGTCAAAACCCCTTTGGGGGGTCGAACAAACCTTTGACAGGGGTCATCTGATTTATAAAAGCAGCAAAACTACAGTCATGGAGTATCAATGAAAAATAATTTCGTGGTTGGGAGGTCACCGCAATATGAGGAAGTGTATTAAAGGGCCGTGGCATTAGGAAGGTTGAGAATTGCTGCTCTAGAGTTATCAAGGCTTCTTATTATTTATCACTGATTTAGACCAGGAATACATTCATGAATGTGAATTATATGCACATACGAGAGCTCTATAGATTTGAAGGCTGAAGCCATTCCCCTGGGGAAGCATTAAGCAAAGATATTGCCACATAGGTTATTCCTAAACCACTGACAACAAAGTGCACTCATGAAGGGGTGACTGTGGAGCTTCATTTTCCTATTGGCAGTCGCCCTGGGTAAGATAAGACATGGGAATGGAGCGAACACTGTGGCAGCTCCAGAGCCCTCACTTTCTGGTTTACGTCCGCACACACAGGTGTGCATGCCTAAATGCAGTTAGTGCAGTCTGGGGCTGAGGTGAAAAAGTTGGGAGATTCGTGAAGGTGTCTTGTAGGACTTCTGTGAGCCCCTTCACCAGTGATGGAATGAATAGGGTTTGACAAGTACCCGGAAGAGGCTTTCAGTGGATGGCTAGATCAACACCCACACTGGGAAATCAACATATATCCAGGGATTCACATAGGGCTCTGTCTTCTCCTTGGATGCCCCCATCAGCACAGCTTATCTACGGATAAGCAGCCTGAAGTCCAAGGACACTGCAACCTGACTGTGTGAGACAAGCGCTGTGAAACCCATATCCTGAGAGCGTCAGAAAACCCGGGGGAATGGCAGCTGTGCTCACTGAGGCAGGGACTCCGAATATTTCGCTGAATCCTTTCTTTACTTGTTACGCATTTCAAGATGGGAAACAAAGACAATTACTCCCTGAAAATAGCATAACGTTCCTGTGAAATGAAATCACCCCTCAAGAGAGGAGGATAAAGATACCTTGGTATGTAAGCTTTGTTCATCAATTTGTGTAAATAGTTCCGTTACAGCACTAAGAACTATGCAGACTCTGAAGGGTTGATTCAATATCTGCAGAGACAATGACATGAACACAGTTTATCTGCAAATGGACGGTAAGAAAATGAAAGACAAGACCCTCTGTTACTCTGTGAGAAAATGAGAGGAAGTGAGTGTGATCCCAGACACAAACTCCCTGCTGGGAGGGAGCTGGGCAGCAGGGGGCGCTCAGAACCCACAGATCACAGGACACACTCAGGAGCAGGTGCAGAGGGACAGTTTCAGGGCTGGTTTCCTTTTGTGGTCTGGTTATGCATCTCCATCTCGCTGTTTCCCTCAAGGGTTTTCTCTATTTTTATGACATAGGAATACAATGTAAATGTATAAAAATATTTAAAATCAGACCTATTGCATGTAGGATGTATAATAATGGAATTGAAATCTCAGCAAAAAAAGTGGGGAGTAAGAACCAAATAAAAACGTAATTTTTATTTATTAGTGTTATGTTGATATTCTAAACTTGGCAGCACTTGCATTGTTCAAGTAATCCTTGATAATAGTTGTATTGATTGGATTTCCTTGAAGGCAAATATAATCTTATCACAGCGAGTACTGTATTTCATGATGGGTTTAGCAAAACCTTTCTGACAATTCCATGCCATTCTCTTGACTGTGCTGTTCCCAGCATAGTAACTCCTATGATTTTCTGATCAAATTGGCCAATACTGGTCAGTGCACTTATGCTCACTAATGCCTAGGATATCAATCAATACACATGTATACCATTTAATATTTGACCACTTCCAATTTCCCAACATCCGTAGTATGCAAATTACAAGTTCTGTTCCTAAGAAGACTTCTGCAGCTGTTTCTCTTTACCTTGAGGCATGCCCCATCAGCAAATGGAGATCCTGATGGCTCAACTCCCAAATCACATCATCATGGAAATCAAGATGACTTCAAGAAATCAGCTCCTCTTCAGTAACATTTTGAGTGCCCTCAAACCTGAGTGGCCCATCTGGCAGTAGCTTCGACAATTTCCTACTTCCTTTGCCTAGGCTTTCAGTATTCAACCATGCTTCAAAGTTATACATAAGGTTTTAGCAGCTTCTTCCTCTGAAGAGGGAGAGGGGTCCTTCTGCATTGTCTGTTCTTAGTCTGGAAGCTTTGCTGAAATCTGCTCACTTTGGGTGACCCTTCTGGCATTTGATATAAGAGTGACATATCTTCCAGCATGTCAGCAAAACACAAGCCACCACAGTATAATTAACTACCAGATAGGTGGTGAGAATATGTCATTATTTCTTCAAAATATATCAAACAACTTCTGGCTAATATTTTAATGCAATAAATAAATAACAGCATAATGCAACCAAATAATGGAGTAATTCAATTTAACATGTTCAATTATTGACTTAACATTGAAACAGAAGATCCAAAAGGACATCAAGAATCAAATAAGTAAACAAATAAATGAGTCTAGTAAACTAAAATCAATGACCTACATATAACATACTCCACCAAGAACAAAACAAATATACTCCCATTAAGCCGAGGTTTATTTCAGAAATAAAGTTAAGCATGAAATAGATGGAAATAGGACAGGAACATAGATAGATAAATACAGATAGATGATAGATACAAGATATGGACAGTATATACAGAGAAAATAGATGATAACTTAATCAATTGTTCAGTAGATTGGTAGACCAATTAACAGATTTATGATAGATAGATAGATAGATAGATAGATAGATAGATAGATAGATAGATAGATAGATATAGAGCAGAGATTGGAAATGTATAGAAGGATGGAGAGGGAGATAAAGAAACTTGATCAACAAACTCCAGTGTCATTGTGTATTCAGATTCAGGGATTTGGGCTGAGTCCAGGCAGAGGGTGTTCAGATAACACTTTTTTCTATTTGAGATAAATTGAAGACTAAATGCACAAACTACAACATGAGGTGTGTCATAAGGAGTTGTACATGGATGTTATACAACAATGACTCACTCTTCAAGAGATTTTCTTAAGAAACTGGGTCTCCACAACAGGAATATATCACTTATTTGATGCGTGTGGTGATGCAGATAAAAGTAGGTAAGGAAAGTTATGTGAGACCAGATTGTAAGCACCATGAAGGGAAGGTTGGGATGCATGGCACAGGGTCTCAGGCCAAACAGGCACATGATCCTGATTCAAGACTCAGTGTGTGATGAGGAAGGTACAGGTTTCCTAGCAGAATTGGAGCCTCCCCTATCTCATTTTTCCCTGTGTCATGGTTTTTAGTCCTCTTCCTGCCTCTGAGAACCAAGATTAAGATGTTTTTAGCATGTCCGTCAACTCCAGAGAACAGAGGGAGGAGAATGAGGCATGGAAGTAGGACACATTCTCTGGGTCCTTGTTTGTTTCTTGGGAGACCCCAAGTGCATAAACCACAACCTGGGGTGCTCTCTCCTCATCAGGAGAAAACTGAGGGGAAATGCTGGAATTTTATTTTCTCTTTACTTTTTTTTTTGTGGATTGCATGAAGGTATACTGAGAAGATTAGTGTTCATTCAAAAATGCATGCACTTTTGTTTCATTTCATTGACTGCAATGCACACAAACTCCTGTTACAATTACCTTTTCTTTCCAAACATTATGAATTTTTCCCTGGATAAATGTTGCCCTTTTAATCACAGAAGTTTGATTGTTCTAAAGTCATTGTATCTCCCCAGGACTATTGCTCCCTTGTAGGCTTGTCAGTTATTTGGCTGGAAGTTTTTCCAAGGGCTGAGTTCTGTCCCAGACCTGAAGGGAGGCTGACAACCACAGTCTCAGGACTTCCACAAGTCTACCAACCAGTAAATCTATTCTTTTTTTCTCTTTTCTTTGTGTGTGTGTGTGTGTGTGTATGTTTCTCTCTGTGTGTATTGTTTCACTTTTTATCCCACTCTTCCTAAGACCTTCTAATGCTATCTTTTCCAAAGAAATGGGTACTGATAGTAAGGCACCATATGTTTCTTCTGGTCTGAGAGTTCAGGAGACTCGAATCTATGATTAATTACAGCATTGGACTAATGGTTTCCATCTGTCTTCAATTATCATCACTCTGGAAAGGGAGAAACAATTAGCTGCACTTCATATGTTTTAATGTCCCCAGTCACTACTCTCAAAACCCAGACGTAGGACATTGTCTTTGTGGGCTGTTATGTCAGTGGTTCTTTGTGTTCCCCGAACCCCAAGGCCTCCTCCTCAGAGAGAGAAAAAGTTAACCCACTGATTGTTTTCTTTAGTTTAGATCAGAGTAGGTCAGAGAAATGTTTAGGGACAGATTATATTTCTTCTCAGGCAGCAGGAAGCACAGGGCAGACCTGGGTACTAGGAGGTACCTGAGAGTTTACTAAGAAGGGACCATTTGGGAAATCAGATTCTGCAAAGTCTTCACTAAGGAGACAGAGGTACTCTCTATCTGGACATCATTCCCCACAGACAGTAAGGAGGGACCCTTTGTGACGCCCCAGGCTCCTTGGGCTGCAGATTCACACTGGGTTTGAAACAACTCCTCCCCGGGTGTGGACTAAGAGATACACTGAGTGGAGAGCCACAGTGCAAAACTCTCCATGCGTGAGGTGTCAGTGCCGGGTGGTGGTGGTGGTTGTGGTGATGGTGGTGGTGGTGGTGGTGGTGGTGGTGGTGGTAGTGTGTGTGTGTGTGTGTGTGTGTGTTTTGCAGGATGTTACTAGGATCAGGTTCTGTCCCTCCCAGCAGTCCCAACACACGCACCTCCTCCTACCTTGGGTTTCCAGGGTTATAAGACTGGAGGAGTCTGACATGGAGAGCAGGGAAGAAATATGCAAAGTGAAGACATCCATTTTAGATCCACAGGCCACCTCCACAGGGGAAGCACCCTCATCATCCAGCTGGGGACCATAGTGTGATCCCTTTCCATCCTCCTTGCAAGATGGCTCTGCCAGCCTAGCTCTCCTCATTGCTCTTCTCCAAGGTCAGGATCGTCACAGGATTTGAGATGAATGGGGTGGTGGGATGGTGGTGGTGGTGGTGGTGGTGGTGGTGGTGGTGGTGGTGGTGGTGTGTGTGTGTGTAGAGGGAATATCTGATCTCTGAATCCTATCTCCACTGGTGTCTGTGCTCAGGTGACCTGGTGCAGTCTGGGGCAGAGGTGAAAAGACCTGGGGAATCTTCGAGGATCTCCTGTAAGGCATCTGAGTACAGCTTTACTGGAAGCTGGAGCCACTGGATTAGGCAGCCACCTGGAAAGGGCTTGGAATGGGTAGGAATGATTTATCCTGTTGACTCTGATACCAGGTACAACCCATCCTTCCAAGGAAAAGTCACCATCTCCACAGACAACTCCATCAGCACCACGTACCTGCAGTGGAGCAGCCTGAAGAACATGTATTACTGTGCAAGAGACACGGTGAGAGAACCCCCTTCCTGAGAGGGGCAGAAACCCTCAGCCTGATGCAGCTGCAGAGCAGGAGTCTCAGAGGCATCTCTCAGTTTAGCACCAGAGGATACAGTGTCTGTTGTCTCCTAGAGAGTGAGAATAAAAACACAGATCACTGACATGACAGGGAGACATCTCACCACATGGGGGCACTGACGCCTCTTACTGGATTGGGTTTCTCTTAAGTGGCTCACTGTGTAACATATGATTAACCGTAGGGCTATAGAGCAGATTAAGTACAGTTTCTTCATGAAATTCTCAGAGTTCAGTCCTTGATGCCCTTGAAGAATGAGCAGGTGCATTGTCAAAATTGAAGAAAATGCTCAGCTCAAATTTTCTGGCCCTTTCTCAACACATCCATTCCCAATATTATTAGACCTTCTTTCCTTCTTTCTAATAAGTAGACATGTTATTTGCTTGCTTTCTAGCTTCATTCACTTGCCTGCATTCAACTTGATGTGGGAAACAGTTCTGGAGAAATCTCTTGGTGGAGCGGTAATGCTGTGGCATTCGCAAACTACTCATGGGTTCCAGACCTTATAACAGTCAGTTATACTCATAAGAAAATGATTGGTATAGTTTCCTGGTTAAAAGTGGCCTCCTCAGGAGGAGACTCCAAAGCCTCTTGAGATAGGACGACCTTGGTTCAGGGAGAGGGTATTTGGGATTGATTGGATTCAGGCAGCAGCCAGGGAGAGGCCATGGTGAACAGGGATCTCCTACTATAAATCTCTGTAATATTGACCTTGATTCTTCCAGGAAACAGTTCTCCCTACCCCTGACCTCTGTGAGCACTGAGGACCCATCTGTCTATTTCAGTGCAGGTGGACATAGACAGGGCAGTCAGTGTGACCCTCACAGGACAGCTCTGGGGCTGGACTGCATGGGGCTTACTGACCAGCAGGGGGAGCTCAGGACAAACAACAAGCACAGGATCCAGGAGCAGGTTCAGAGCTGAGCACAGGTGGGCCTTTCTCCAGAGTCTTGAGTTGGTTTTGTTCCCACAGCTCTCAAACAGATTCAATGGAAACCCTGTTTACAATCGTAGAGAGTGTACTAGTGTCTTCTAAATTGTACATGGAAACTCTCACTGTCAAATAGTTGATTGTGACCCAAAGTGACTCTATCGGACAGGTTTGAACTTGTAAAAGGTATTTGCATAGAAGTGGTTGGTCTTGCAACATTCTGTCCTGTGATCGACAATTTTAATTTTTAGTTTCAACTCAGTTGAAAGTGTAGAAAATATGAGTAAAAGTCAGCATAGCTACTCCCACAACAAGCTGCCAGGAAGAGCATTCACTCTCTCTCCCAATATCTAAAGTCAAAGCAAAGCAAATAAAAATTGTTACATGACTCAATCATTATATAGTGTCCTTGATATTGCCTTGTCCATTTGAGCCAAACGTAGTAAAGATCAAGGGATTGGAATAATCTTTTAAGTTTCAGGATCCTTCTGCATTTAAACTCTGAAAATTTACTTTTACGGTGGGACTTTGTGAATCCTTACAATTATTATTGTCCATTCCTCGATTGTTTTGTTCCTTCAATAAACTCTTTAATTTTTGAGTGAAGCTCCAGTTTGATCTTTGGAAGGTGGAACAAAAAGGGAAGTAATATATACTTTTCTTGCCCATATATATCTACCAATCACTGCCAAATTCCTAAAAAAGAAAGAAAGAAAACAAACAATACATATGCAAATATATTAATGTATGAGGATGGGGAACTATATCTATGTGCACATATTTATAGGTTTAGAATTAAGGTAGCAGAAGGACATTGGGCCTCCACTCAAGTACTCCCTTAATGCAAGAATACTTTCTTCTACTAAATTGGCATTCTATGATTCTCACCTTCCTAACACAACCGCTGAAGACAAAGTGGATGAATAAGCAAGTGTGGTGAATAAAGCTGATGGTGCCCAGCTATCAAAAGATAAAGTGTCTGGGGTCTTAAAGGCTTGAAGGTAAACAAGCGGCCATCTAGCACAAATGCAACAAAGCCCACGTGGAAGAAGCACACCAGCCTGTAGGCTCACGAGGAGCCAAAGGGATCAGGTATCAGGAATCATCAGAACAAAAATTTTTACCATAGTAAATGAGGGGGGCAGTGCGGAGAGGAGACCCACAGCCCATTTTTAGGCCACTGGAGACCCCTTGCAGAGGGGTCTTGGGGAGGAGACGAGCCAGTCAGGGTTCGATGTAGCAACGGTGAAAAATACAACTTTCCTCTCGTTCCTAAATGCTTCCTCCATCCCCCCATCCCCCACATATCATGATCCGAATTCTTCCTTGCAAGTCTGGCATGACCAGAGGATGTACACTGGTACAGATAGGAACTGGAAGCACAAGGAATCCAGGGAGGATGATCCCTTCAGGACCAGTGGTATGAGTGGCGATATTGGGAGCATAGAGGGAGGGTGGGTTGGAAAGGGGGAATCGATTACAAAGATCTACATGTGACCGCCTCCCTGAGGGATGGACAACAGAAAAGTGGGTGAAGGGAGACATTGGACAGGGCAAGATATGACAAAATAATAATTTATAAATTATCAAGGGCTCATGAGGGAGGGGGTACTGGGGAGGGAGGGGGCAAAATGAGGACCTGATGCCAGGGGCTTAAGTGGAGAGTAAATATTTTGAGAATGATGAGGGCAATGAATGTACAAATGTGTTTTATACAATTGATGTATGTATGGATTGTTATAAGAGTTGTAGGGGGAAGATGGCCGACAGGGACAGCCGCATACTCTGAGAGCTCCTCCAAACAAAGCGGGATTGGCGACCAGGTAGCTGAATAGTAAGAGTCTGGTGAGTGAAATATCCCCCTGGGACAGCACCCCAGTCCTACCCCAAGTATTTGTCTGGAGCAGGGGTCTAGGTGAAAGAGGACCGGACTAGTGGGACATCTCTGGCCACTAAGCTGCCGTGAGCTCACTGGCGACCGGCTTAGGCTCCATCCCCAAACCGGACGCCAGCCCAGAGCCGCTTGCCTGCCCTGCCTAGACAGGCGCAGCAGGTCACGCTCCCCTACTCCAGCGGCCCACTCCCCACTCGCGGATCCCCATGGGAGAGAAGCTTTCCTCTCCCGCAGTTCCCCTCTCCCCGCAGTGCAGTGATCTGCCCTCGGGCCCACGTCCCTCCCTCCATTCATCCAAGCTCAGGGGAGCGGACCCGCGGGTTGTCTGGCGACCCCCACGGGGGACCATCCACCCGCACCGCTGCCGCGGACCTCTCCACCTGCCCTCCGTGCGCTAGCCTCCCACCCCCGCCCGCCCCCGCCAGCCCCTGGCTGCCTAGCGCCAGCTCCACTCCTGGCGGGGACCCTGCGCTGAGCACTTCCCGCCAACAGGAGCCATAGCCCAACCCGCGCCTGTCCCGGACCCTGAGCTTCCACGGAGCGCCGCGCCCCGGGCTGCTGAGTCTGCCCACCAAGGGCCCCTCCCTGCGCAAGGCACAAGAGTAGGTGCCCTCCCCAGGGTGCTGCGGGGACCCCGGCGGCCGCGACTCTGAGCCTGAGCGGAGGAAGGGCGCCATTGCCCCCTGCGGTTTCGCGCCAAGCCTCCTTTGCCGGCGCCATTACCCCCTGCGGTTTCGCGCCAAAAGGGCGGAGAGCGAACACCATTGTTCCCTGCAGTGTCCAGCAGCTGCCTGCGCAGCTATCCAAGGGGCCTCCCCGCGCCCGCTCACAGCCCGGGCATATCAAACACTCCACCTGCAGTGGAGCCTGGGTCTCGGCTTTGCAGTCCCTGAGGAGCCGTCAGTGAGCTCCAGCCAGCTCTCACCACCTGGGGCCCTGTTGGGTCCCCAGTGCCAGCCCTAAGCCTGCCGCAGCCCGCCCCAGCCACCCCAGGAGACGGCACAGTGGCCTGAGCCTCCACACAATAAGGTTACTCCTGTCTCCCAGAAGCATGGGGCCTATTAAAGGATCAAGGAAAAATTAACAGACCACATCACTCCCAACAAAAAAATCAGAAAAACGAGGCACTTTAACAGACCTAACGTCACTCATAGAAGAAACAGATATAGAGCAGCCACAAAAGGAAATCTTCAGAACTCTGCTTGCAGTAATACAGGAGCTAAGAGAAGCAAACCAAAATAAGGATGCAACGATAGAAGGGATGAAATGCACAATAGAGGGGATGAAGTCCACAATAGAGGGGATGAATACTATCCACCAAAAGGAACTGCAGAAACTAGCAGAGGAGGTAGCAGAGGCCACACAAAAGGTCACAGAAGCTATATCTAGGCTTGAGGAGGCTGAGAACCGTATCAGTGAACTCGAGGACGCTCAAACCAAACGAAGCAAGCGAGAAAAACAATCAGATAGGAAAATTAAAGAAACAGAAGACAGCCTGAGATCAATGACAGATGCTATGAAGAGGAATAATATTCGAATAATCGGTCTACCGGAACACAACATAACACACAAATCGACCGCCAAGATAGCAAAGGAATTCCTGGAAGAAAATTTCCCCAACCTAACAAAGGAGAATCCGACTCTCATACAGGAAGCAGAGAGGACGCCGGCTAAGCTAAACACCAAAAAGAACACGCCAAGGCATATAATTGTAAAATTATCCAACTTAGAGGAAAAAGAAAATTCTACGAGCATCAAGAGAAAGGAAGACAGTCACATTCAAAGGAGCGCAGGTAAGGTTATGCTCAGACTTATCAGCAGAAACCATGAAGAGGAGGAGACAATGGAGCAACATCTTCCAAAAACTGAAAGATAAAAATGCCTCCCCCAGAATCCTATACCCTGCCAAGTTATCCATTAAGATAGAGGGTAAGATAAGGGTCTTCCAGGACATGGAAGAACTCAAAAAATATACTGCAAGTCACCCGACCCTGCAGAACATACTGGCTGACTCACTATGGCCAGAAGATCAAGCTCCAACTAGAACCACCAGGAGACCACCATATAGCCCATCTCCATCTAGAAGCCAACATGCCAGCAACACGTACCAGGACAACACGGTCTCAGATGGAAAAGAGGACAGGATAGAAACCCTCCACTCAAACGCAGAACACCGATATGAAGGAAGATAGGCAAAGACCCAAAACACAAAACAGAATATGGCAACCATGAAGCCAGAGATTGTAATAATCACTTTGAATACAAATGGGCTCAATTCATATGTTAAAAGAAAGAGGCTGGAGGATTGGATTAGAAAACATAACCCATCAATCTGCTGCCTGCAAGAGACACACCTTAAGCAAGCAGACAAGCATATGCTGAGAATAAAGGGCTGGCAGAAAGTTTACCAAGCAAATGGTAACTCCAGGAAGGCAGGAGTGGCTATCTCAATCTCCGACAAAATGGATCTCAAGATCCAAAACATAAAAAGAGACAAACAGGGACGTTACATAATGCTCAAAGGCTCAGTAAACCAGGAATCAATAAGCATACTGAATATTTACGCACCTAATAATGGGGCGGCAAATTTCGTCAAACAAACTATTAAAAAAATGACAGAAGAAATCACGGAAACAACAATAATAGTGGGGGACTTCAACACTCCACTATCAGAGAAAGACAGGTCACAGGGAAAGAAGCTCAGCAAAGAGGCCAGAGAGCTAAACAATGTAATTAGGCAACAGGGCCTGATAGACATCTATAGAGCCTTTCATCCAAAAGCAAAAGGTTTCACATTCTTCTCCAATCCACACGGATCTTTCTCAAGAATAGATCACATGCTGGGGCACAAGGCCAGCCTGAGTAAATTCAAACACATAGATTTTATCCAGACGTCTTTCTCAGACCACCATGCCATAAAGCTGGAGATTAATAGGAGGGCACCCAGAAAAGCAAGGGCCACCGATTGGAGAATAAACAACGATCTCCTGCGACATGAATGGGTTAAGGTCCAGATCAGAGAGGATATCAGGAAATTTCTAGAAACTAATGAGAACGAGCATACAACATATCAAAACTTATGGGACACTGCAAAGGCAGTTATCAGAGGTAGCTTGATATCACTAAATGCATACATGAAAAAAGAAGAAAGGCGTATGACAGATATGTTAACACAAAACCTCCAACAACTAGAACAGATTCAACAGAACTACCCCACCAATAGCAAGAGAAAAGAAATAATAAAAATCAGGGCGGAGTTAAACCAGTGGGAAGACAAATGAACAATGCAAAGGATTAACGCAACTAGAAGCTGGTTTTATGAACGAATTAATAAAATTGACACTCCCCTGGCAAAGCTTACCAAAGATAGAAAGGAACAATCATCAATAGCCAGGATGAGGGATGAATTGGGGGCAATAACAACAGACCCCAATGAGATAAAAAGGATAATCACAAAGTACTATGAAGGTTTGTATTCTAATGAATTCAGAAACCTGGAAGACATGGATAAATATTTAGAAAAACAATCTATCCCTAGATTATCTGAGACAGAGATCAAGAACCTCAACAAACCCATAGAGAAGGAAGAAATAGAGAGTGTCATCAAAAACCTACCAAGGAAAAAGGCCCCAGGGCCAGATGGCTACACATCAGAATTTTACCAAACATTCAGGGAAGAGCTGACACCGATCCTCCACAAAGTATTACATAACATAGAAAAGAACGGCAAGCTCCCAAACTCATTTTACAAAGCCAGCATTACTTTGATACCCAAACAGGGAAAAGACCCCACAAGTGTAGAGAATTATACACCAATATCTCTAATGAACATAGATGCAAAAATCCTTAACAAAATATTGGCCAATAGAATACAAAGGAACATCAAACATATCATTCACCACGACCAAGTAGGATTCATCCCAGCGATGCAGGGATGGTTTAACATCCAAAAATCCATCAATATCATACACCACATCGAGAAGAAAAAGGATAAAAACCATATGATAATATCCATAGATGCAGAAAAAGCATTTGACAACATCCAGCATCCATTCCTAATCAAAACACTCATGAAGATAGGATTGGAAGGTAAGTTCCTCAAGCTCATACAAGCTATCTATGAAAGACCAACAGCCAACATCATAGTCAATGGAGAAAAGACAAGAACAATACCACTGAAAAAGGGTACAAGACAAGGATGCCCCCTGTCCCCTCTTCTATTCAATATCGTTTTGGAGGTTCTGGCTAACAACATAAGACAGCGGAAGGACATCAAAGGGATCCAGTTGGGAGAGGAGGAGGTGAAACGATCGTTATTTGCAGATGACATGATCCTATACATTGAAGACCCCCCAAACTCCACAGTTGGAATACTTACAGCAATAGAGGAATACGGAAGAGTAGCAGGATACAAGATCAATAAACAGAAGTCGGTAGGGTTTCTATACACATCGGACAGGGCCATGGAAGAGGCGATTAAGAGGGAAGTACCCTTCACAGTAGCCAAGAACAAACTGAAATACCTAGGAATATACTTAACAAAAAATACTAAAGACCTATATAAGCATAATTATAAAACCCTATTACAGGAAACCAAAAGTGACCTTCACAAATGGATGAAGCTCCCCTGCTCATGGTTAGGTAGGCTGAACATAGTAAAGATGACAGTTCTTCCTAAAGCACTCTACAAGTTCAATGCTATACCAATCCAATTACCATCAACCTTCTTCAAAGAATTGGAAAAACTGACCACCAACTTCATATGGAGAGGGAAGAAACCCAGAATTAGCAGAGAACTCCTCAAGAAGAAGGACATAATTGGAGGACTCGTCCTACCTGATTTTAATGCCTACTACACAGCTACAGTGGTCAAAACAGCATGGTACTGGTACAATGATAGACACTCAGACCAGTCGAAAAGAATAGAAAGCCCAGGAGTAAAATCATCAGCATATAGACAACTGATCTTCGACAAGGGTCTCAAAAACGTCAAGTGGGAAGCAGATGCCCTCTTTAATAAGTGGTGCTGGAAACAATGGATATCCACATGTAGAAAGTTGAAACAAGACATCTACCTCACCCCATGCACAAGAATACACTCAAGGTGGATCACAGATCTAGAAGTCAAACCCCAAACCATCAGGACCATTAAGGAGGGAATCGGGACTAATCTCAGAGCACTGGCCCAGGGAGCACATAGGCTCACTGCAACAGGGAAGGGGACACACACAGGTGATCTGGAAATCGACAAATGGGATCTAATAAGAATAAAACACCTGTGCACCTCAAAAGACTTTGCCAAGAGGGTGACAAGGCAACCCACACACTGGGAGAAGATTTTTAGTAATGACACGTCAGACAAAGGGCTCATTACTAAAATCTACAACACCATCATGACCTGCAAAAAGAGGAAAACAGTTAACCCCCTAAGGAAGTGGGCAAAAGAAATGAGAAGAACTTTCACTAGAGAGGAGATCAATATGGCCAATAAATATATGAGAAAGTGCTCGAAGTCCCTTGCCATAAGAGAAATGCAAATCAAAACAACCATGAGATACCACCCAACACCCCTCAGGCTAGCTCAGATCAGTAAATCAGAGAGCAACAAGTGTTGGAGGGGCTGTGGTGAAATAGGAACCCTCCTCCACTGCTGGTGGTCGTGCAGATTTGTACAGACACTGTGGAAAGCAATCTGGCGATACCTAAAGAAAATGGAAATTGATCTACCTTACGACCAAGCCATCCCCCTACTGGGCATATACCCGGTTGAAGCAGCAAATAAAACACGACCAGTCATATGCGCTCCAATGTTTATTGCGGCACAATTCACAATAGCAAAGACTTGGAAACAGCCTAAGTTTCCATCGATAGACGAGTGGATTAGCAAATTTTGGCACATACACACAATGGAGTATTATGCAGCACTAAAAAGCACCGATGAGCACATGAAACACGTTATTTCATGGGAAGAGCTGGAAGGAATTATGTTAAGCGAGGTAAGCCAGACCCAAAGGGACAGGTACAACATGAGTCCCCTGAGGTAAGTACAATCAGCATGACAGAAATGGGGCATTAATCCACCCAAGGGGAGGGTATGGTTTATATCTCCACAGGGAAAGTGGGACCAGACTTCAACCCAGTGTCGCAAGGTGTGAATGCAATATCCCGGCGTGGAGGACGGAACCGGTGGAGAGGTCTGGGAGGCAGGCCCCAGCACCATAAATTAAGTGGATTCCTGCCCCTCCCCCGAAAAGAACTTGTTCCAAAGGACGACATTGACCCTGCAGCTATGGGAGATGGACATATTTGATCAGAGCACACGGGAGCAGATGAAGGGGCAGGAGGAGAGAGTGGAGCACAGCCTGGCCCACCAGGCCGTGATGATGATGTTCCTGAGTAGAGCAGCCAGTCCACAGAGAGAACAACATGGCTGGCCCTACTATGAGACATGATGCCCCTCAGTGACTAAGGGCGATACAGGGGACAGCACCGGAGACACAGTGTGGGAATTGCACCTGACCTGATCCCACCACACCGAGGCAAATCACTGGGGGAGTGCCGCGGAACAGCAAGGGAATGGAGTGGCAAGGTCCCCAGGGAATGCTGAAAGTGGACTTTGGGGCCAGGGCGTGGTGCCCCAACAGACTGGACTGGAAAACGCTCCTAAGGGCCAGCAAAGATCCCTGAACTAACTACAAGCTTTTCTCTTGTGAACTGTTTTGTTCTGTTCTTTTTCAGTGGTTTGTTTTGGTTGTTTTGTTGTCTGGTTGTATACTGTTGCTTTGTGTTCCTCTGTCTAGTTTTCGTGCATGTTAGTGACTCCACAGGTCTGTCTGAATAGGACAGGCTGGATGAACTATCTGGAGGAAAAACAACGGGACCGATAGTTCCGGGGGGACTTTGGGTGGGGGGTAGGGAGGGGTAAGGAAGTGGTGTTAACAAACCCAGGGACAAGGGAAAAACATGGGACCCCAAAGGGTAGAGAAGGGGGAGTGGCAGGCCTGATGGGAAATGATCAAGGGTAAGGTTGCTTAGAGAAGAGGTATACTCTAGCCCAGGTGGCGATGAAGAATGGTAGTAGGGCAGGAGGAAGGTCAAGGGAGATGGAGGAAAGAGCCAGGAGTCAAAGGGCATTCATGGAGGTCTAGACAAAGACATGTACATGCAAATATATATAGGAGGTTGGAGAAATAGATCTTTGTGTCGATATTTATAGGTCAAGTATTAAGGTGGCGGAAGGACCTTGGGCCTCTACTCAAACACTCCCTCTATGCATGAATACCTTCTTTTATTAAATTGGAACTCTATGATGCTCACTCTCCCGACACAACGGCTGGAGCCAAAGTGGGTGAACAAATAAATGTGGTGAAGAAAGCTGATGGTGCCCGGTTATCAAAAGAGATAGTGACTGTGGTCTTAAAGGCTTGAAGATAAACAAGCGGCCATCTAGCTCAGAAGCAACAAAGTCCACATGGAAGAACACACCAGCCTGTGTGATCGAGTGGTCCCAAAGGGATCAGTTACCAGGCATCAAAGAACAAAAAATCATATCATTGACTGAACACCTCCATGATAGGATCGCTGAAGACAAATGGGTGCACAAGCAAATGTGGTGAAGAAAGCTGATGGTGCCCGGCTATCAAAAGAGATAGTGTCTGGGGTCTTAAAGGCTTGAAGGTGAACAAGCGGCCATCTCGCTCAGAAACAAATAAGCCCACATGGAAGAAGCACACCGGCCAGTGTGATCACGAGGTGCCCAAGGGACCAGATATAAGGCATCATGCAAAAAAAAAAAAGATATAAGTGTGTGTATGTATGTGTATATATGTGTATATGTATATATGTATGTGTATATATATATTATATTAAATGAAGGGGGAAGTGCAGAGTGGAGACCCAAGGCCCAAGTGTCGGCCAATGGAGATCCCCTCATAGAGGGGCTTAGGAGAGGAGATGGGTTAATTAGGGTGTGAGGTAGTATCGATGAAGAACACAGCTTTCCCCCAGATCCTGGATGCCTCCTCCCCCCAACTACCATGATCCGAATTCTACCTTGCAGGGCTGGATAGGACAGAGGCTGTACACTGGTACATATGAGGGTTGGAGGTACAGGGAATCCAGGGTGGATGATACCTTCAGGACCAAGGGCGTGAGGGACGATGCTGGGAGAGTGGAGGGTGAGTGGGTTGGAAAGGGGGAACTGATTACAAGGAGCCACATGTGACCTCTTCCCTGGGAGAGGGACAGCAGAGAAGGGGGGAAGGGAGACCCCGGATAGGGCAAGATATGACAAAATAACGAGGTATAAATTACCAAGGGCATACGAGGGAGGGGGGAAAGGGGAGGGAGGGGGGTGGGAAAAAGAGGACCTGATGCAAGGGGCTTAAGTGGAGAGCAAATGCCTTGAGAATGATTGGGGCAGGGAATGTATGGATGTGCTTTATACAATTGATGTATGTATATGTATGGATTGTGGTAAGAGTTGTTTGAGTCCCTAATAAAATGTAAAAGCAGAAAAGAGAAAAAAATGATTAGGGTGAAGACTGTACAGATGTGCTTTATACAATTGATGTATGTATATGTATGAACTGTGAAAAGAATTGTATCAGCCCCAATAAATTGTTAAAAAATAAAATAAAATAAAATAAAATAAATAAATAAAAAATAAGAGGAAAAAAAAGAGTTGTATGAACCACTAATAAAGTTTTTAAAAATAACAATAGATGTACCATTTCTGGGAAAAAGTTATCATTGATAACTAATCCCTTGTGACAAGATTATATTTGTTGTGAATATAGTAGCTAAGGAGTACAGTATAAGATGAACTTTGGACATTCTCTTAGAGATTATTTCCCAAGCTGCTTAAGGTTGTGTCACAGTGTAAATTCCATAGCTTGTCCAAGGAACTTCTCCTTAAGATATGAGATGTTGCCACAGGATGTTGGAGTGCCTCATTTATTGCCTGCAATTATTCTGTATTTCCCTTCCTGATATCCTGTATCTGTTGAGCTCTTTCCTCACAAAAAAAATATCCCACTACACCAAATGAGTATCCATTCTGGCCAGGCAAACATGTCCACCAAGACATTCCCAACCTTCAGGTCACAGGTCACATGGAACATAAGAATTTTGGTCAAGGAACCAAAAGTCACCCAAAAGGTCAAATAAGACACTTGGAACCAAGAAGTACAAGGAGCTGTGTCTTGCCCGGCTACTGAGAGATATAGCATCTGGGGACGTAAAGGCTTGAAAGCAAATAAGCAGGCATCTAGCCCAGAAGCAACAAAGCCCACACAGAAGCAGCTCACCAACATAGGTGATCGTGAAGGGCAGAGGAGACCAGGTCCCAAACAACAAAGGTGGGGTGGTGGCGAGAATCACATCACCGTGAATGAGGGGGAGTGCAAGATGGGGACCCAATGCCCATCTGTAGACAGCTGGACATCCCTTCCAGAGGGGTAGTGTGGAGGAGATGAGTCACTCAGGGTTCACTGTAGCAACAATGAAACTCAAAACTTTCCTCTTGTTCCTGAACGCTTCCTCCCTTCCCAATTATCATGACCCCAATTCTACCTTGCGGACCTGGTTATACCAGAGGATGTACAGCGGTGAAGTAGGTATCTGGAAACACAGGGAATCTAGGACAGATGAACCCCTCAATACCCGTGGTAGGAGTGGCTACACCAGGATGGAAGGGGTGCAGAAAGGGAGAGCCAATCTTGGAGATCTATGTGTAACCTCCTCTCTGGGAAATGGGCAATGGGGAGGTGGGTGAGGGGAGACACCGGGGAGTGTAAGATAAGATATAATAATTATTTATAAACTATCAAGGGACCAGGGGGAAGGGGGGAGCAGGGAGGGAGGGGAAGGGGGAAAATGGGAAACCGGGCTGATTCCAGGAACCCAAGTGGAAGGTGAATTTTGAGAATGACGAGTGCAAAGAATGTATAAGGGTGCTTTGCTCAATTGATGTATGTACGGATTGTGATAAGAGTTGTATGAGCCCAATAAAAAGATTTATTAATTTAAAAAAGAATCTTAACCTCACCCTAATGCATATTCGTAACCATCCCTGTGAAATATGTTTCACATCCTTAATCCTATACATTTACTTGTTGGTATATATTTCCAAACCTTTAAGCCATGCCTACCATCTTTTTCAGAGGCTTTCTTTGGGGAATCTTCTGCCTCAGTCCTTGCTTGATCCAAGGAGAGCGGGTCCCTTTCACTGTCATGCAGCCCTGTGTTTGTTTCTAGCAGGAGTCATGTTGGTAACACAGTTCCTTTCGTCGAGTGTGCTTTTCAACATGATGGAATACACTGTCATATAGAGTCTCTAGGAGTCGGAATCCACTGATGGCAGTGAGTGTGGTGTTGGTGTTAGCACAAAGAAGATGATGGGGTCAGACTTGCAGTTTCTGAGAAGATTGGGAACTTCTCTTCTTTATTCCTGGGCTTCTAATATGCAGAGCACTTCATCAATTTCCAGGTAAAGTCTCAAACCTAGTGAAAAGCATTTCATCATAGACAGGGTTCTCTAGGATCCATAGACCTTTTCCATAGGACATCAATGTCCTGTGGAGATTCCTCTGCCTAGCTATTACTTCTCTCTAGCAGTGTCAAGATTCCAAAAATGGGCTGGATTACTGAGGCTTCCATTACTTGTCATCAGTGATTATTTTCCCTGTTCCTAGTTGGCCAAGATTTGGGTCCAAGAGTGAGAAATCATCACAGATCCTCTGCATAGGCTTTGCTGTCTCTGATGCCTAGATGCTGCTGGAGCTGGAGCTGCCAAAACCTTCAGAAAAGGTTGCAGTAGTTGTGAGCAATATATTTCAATAGCAGAAAACAACATCTCATCTTTAAGGAACTGATGATGCTCAAGCTCCAGAAAAATATACAGACTCAAATCTGTTCTCCCTGCATCTGAGCTCAATGACACTGAGGACGTGGCTGTCCATTAATGTGTGAGGGAAACAGAGGACTCACTACCATCACAAACACAAACGTCCCTGTGATGATGGTATTGGTCTATGGGGATAACTTGGGTTGTGGAAAGGACAGGGGCAAGAATTCTGAGACCATAGAAATGGGGGAGGCATGGGAACAAGGAGCATCCTATTAGCATCTAGAGTTTCAGTTCCCTCCAAAATGACCACTCTGTGAATATTTATTACAAAACCCCACAGATATTGCGCTGTTTATACATTTGTAGATTTTATGCTGTGGTAGTTACACAATTTCATGTTAACTTGATAAAAGACTGAAGGTGAAGGGGTGGATTCTAGCCCATCAATCAGATCAAAGCATGGTGATCCCTTCTTGTGCGTGTGGCCTTCTTATGAGTCTTCTCGGAAGTGTTTTCTTGAATCTCCCATTAGAAGAGGTAGATCTCTCTCTCTCTCTCTCTCTCTCTCTCTCTCTCTCTCTCTCTCTCTCTCTCTCTCATTTTCATGTTGACAAGCCACGTGGAGCCACAGTGATGGCAACCAAAGCCCTGAAGATGCGTCCACTGCCATTGGATCCCCAGGACTTTCCACTTGCCTGCGATCATCCTGCATTCAGCATCATTGCATGTGCTATGTGACTTAAAAGAAGAATTCAGACATATGGGCTAATATCAGACCTATGAGCTAATATTGAACTTATAAATTTTATCTGTACTGGCTGGGATGTTTTATTGATGTGTAATTACTTCTTGATATAAAGTTATCTTTTACACATATATGAGTAGCAATGGACTTGTTTCGCTAGACAACCTGGTTTAACACATATGCAAATATGACATTGTATGTATTCATGAATACCTGTTTTATATACAAATGCTATTTGTATCATTGATAGCTAGTACATAGTTAATGATTTTCATAGCCTGAATGGCTGTGTTGGACTGAATTAATTAATGGCTGCTGTTTCCATTTACTGGAACCAGAAAACGATGAGTATGCTATATCATAAGTTAGGAGGGCAGGGGGTGGGGGAGGAAACTAATAAATATAAGAACTCAAATGAAGTGGAAGGAACACATTAAGTAAGCCAATTAAAAGAAAAGTGACTTTTAGGAGATAAAGTTATATAATCAATATCGAGTTTTCCTGATCATGACAAAAGAAGTAGGACCAGGGAGGAGATTTCATTCTTCATGTTTTCTGTACACATTCTATGATCAACTTCAGGCCCAAAGTTAAAGAGTATCACTGAAATGTGGAAATTCCATGGACAGCAAAAAACAAGACAAAACAAAACAAAAAACATCTAATAAGGTTCCCTTGTAATACAAGAAACAGATTATAGAGTTACCCATCATAATCATGTGTACCCATCTCTTAAAAGGGATGGGAGAGGATGCAGTATGAGCTCTTATGTCACAAAGGTTGTTGTGTCTGTAATATAAGGTTTATAAATTAGAAAGTACTTTTCAAAAATATTGATAATATACAATGATTAAAGCAATGCTTGATAAAAATCCTAACTAAGAGTTCTGTTTTCCCTTGAGAGTGCTTGTGTTTCTTTGAGTCTGAGGGAGAACTCTGGCCCATGATCTCTACTCATCTGCTTCAAATTTCAGGGGACATGCAAATGTAGCTCTCTGCCTGCTGATAAGCCGGCCACAGTCCCTGATGTGGGAGATCTCAGAGGACAGCCCCAGTCTCTGGGGTCTCTGATATTTCCATTTGTGCCCAGGAGCTAGTCCATAGGACACACCATGAATTTTGGCCAGACTTTGGCATTCATTTTTGGCTATTTTACATGGCAATTGTGATAGACTTTGCTCTGTGTGTTTAAAATTGTGAGGGCAATTGTTTGCATGTGGGTTGTATAATCAGAGTGCCTCTGTGTTTGCAGGTGTCCAGGGTGAGGTGCAGCTAGCGGAGTCTGGAGGTGAACTAACAAAGCCTGGTGGCTCTCTGAGACTCTCCTGTGCAGACTCTGGATTCACTTTCAGTGACTCTTACATGCACTGAATCCGCCAGGCTCCAGGAAAGGGCCTGCAGTGGATCGCAGCCATTAGTGGTGATGGTACATATTCTACACCAACTCCGCGAAGGGTCCATTTACTATCTCCAGAGATAACTCCAAGAACACACTCTTATCTTCAAATGAATAATCTGAAAGTTGAGGACATGTCCATGTATTACTGTACAAGAGACACAGTGAGGGGAACTCAGTGAGAGCCCAGACACAAACTTCCCCTGTAGGGAGGAGACTGGTCTCCAGGGAGGTGCTCAGGACCCACAGAGCATAGGACTCAGCCCCAGAGCAGGAGCATCTGGAGTTTCAAGGCTTGTGGTCACATGTGGATTCTTCTAAATCTCACAGTTCCCTAGGGAATCTATCTCTAATTTTAAAATATTAATTATATGCCTACTCCTTATGTCTTTGATTTCAAAAGTTATGTTGTAACACGAGAATATATTCTGTCTTACAGCAACAGTCTGTCCCTGAAGGACAAGAAATGACACTCTCAGGGGTCCCTGTGTCAGAATTCTCATGACGCTCAGATAAATACTTTTCAACTAGACTCAGGGGAAATGGAGGGATGGAGGTCTGGGTAAAGATAACCATTAAGTGTTTTTGTATTGGCCGGAAATTTAATAGTATATCCTTCCACCACACTTTGAGAAGTATTCTGACAATCATTTAGGTGAAATTTAAGCAGTTATCCTATGTTTTAAATTTAATTCTTCAGAATATGCAGGGTTTTGTATTTGGTTTGGTTTGGTTATTTTTCCAAACCATGGTGGCCTAGTACTTTTTTCTTTCTTTTTTGATTTTCTGTTTTGCCTTTTTAACATGCATATGAGGCCATAGAAAATGTTTGGCATGGTTAAAGCACATCTTTTTGGTCACAGGACCACTTTATCTCCAGGAGTCATGGGGCAGGCTGCAGTTGACTTCCTACCAGTATCACAGTTTCCAGCACTCCACTCCTGTCCCTGCCTCCCCATTCACAACCCTGCTATCTCTCTGTTCTACTCCAATAACAAGGGAATCCCCCTCATCCTGGATATCCATGTTCCCCCTTCCCTAAGTTTATTCCTACTCATTCTCACCACGATGTCCTTGCACATGAAAGGAACTGGAAGTTTCCATCACAGTAACATCTTCCCTGATGGTAGGTCCTAAGATGAATGATGCAGAAAATAACAAACTGCTCATTACTGCACTGTCCTGACAGCCTCCGTCTCCTCTAATTCACCAGCAACCATCTGACATAGCCTTGTCCCTGCCTTCTGCCACACCATAATGTGCCTTTTCTCTAGAGCCATGTTTTCCATGCAGATACACTGTGCAATTGCTTGTCCCAGCTCAGCCTTCTGTGACATGAAGGAATGACGTCCATAGAAAGTATCTACACCATTCAAGTGTTCCTTTGCAAATGCTCAGAAGCAAAGCCTGAGCTCCTCACAATTAAAAAGCAAGCCAACGGACAAAGAACAAAGAAACATATTTGAAATGCTTCATTATATTGTTTGTACTTTTTCTGCCATTTCTCCTAGATAATAAATTTTAAACTGCCAGGTTTCCCCCTCAAAACTTATGAATAAATTTCTCCCTCATTTGTCCTTAATTATCTGTCCCCCAGACAGCTCAAGCATAGGATCTTGAGAACGGACGGTGCAGGACCAGACAGTGTTCTGTTCTGCTGTGCTCAGGGTCCCTGTGGGTCAAAACTGACTCCATACCATCCATCCACAACAACCACATGACCCAGAACTCTAATCCTGCCTTCATTCAGAACACGATGCTTTAGTGGGAAGAAGACATGCTAACTGCCCAATAATTGGTCTATTGCCTGTAGGACCCCTGTCCTGTAGCAATTTTAAAAGGCTTCAGCATAATGACCAGGGCTCATATGAAAATGTTTTAAGAAAATGGAAAACTGCAATGATGAGAAAAAGGGCAAAGAATTTGTGCCACATTTCCTTTTTCCCTTTTAAACTCTTTAGGACTTTGTACCTACTTATTCTTCAAGGGTAGCAAGAGCAGTTCTAAGAATTAATTTGGAAATTTTTGCTCATCCATCTTACAACACTGACCTTTTTTTAAAAAATCACTTTATTGGGAGCTTGTACAACTCTTATCAATCATAATAGATACATCCATCCATTATGTCAAGCACATTTGTACATTTGTTGTCATCATCATTCTCAAAACATTGTCTTTCTACTTGAGTCTTTGGTATCAGCATATTTTCCTCTTCCCTCCCAACTCACCCCTCCCTCCTGAACCCTTGATAATTTATAAATTATTATTTTGTCATCTCTTACATTGTCTGATATCTACCTTCACCCACTTTTCTGTTTTATAACCAGGGAGTGGGTTACATGTAGATCATTGTGATCAGTTTCCCCCTTCCCCCCCAACTTCACCTTCTCCCCCACCTTCCCCTTGCCTTCCTTGTATGACAACTCTTATTATTAGTCCTGAGGACAACCTCAACCTTGCCTCTTCCAAAATCTCAAGGGACATTAAGAAGGAAATGCTGTGAATCCTTCATAGATATAAAAAACATTTTTACATCTCTGTATGTAGTATTATTCCTAAAAACCAGAAATCTATAAATATAATCTTATGTATTGTGTTAGTAGAAGAATAAAATGAATTATATATGATAACAATTTAGCATAGAACAGTAATATAATACATGTTACCAAGGATATTATCAGCATGCCCTTTCCAACACACTTAAAACACTCATATCTGTTCTAGGAACAGAACCCTCAGATCTCAGAAGTCATGCAACTTCATTTATTGCTATGTAGTAGGAGGGAATGCAAATCCACCCCTCCCTCTGCTGATGAAAGCCAACACAGCCCCAACCCTGCAGCTCTGGAAGTGCTCCTGGATTCTCAGGAGTCCCAACTCAGTGATCAGGACTGAGCACAACACAGAAAGCCTGGCCTCTTAGTTGAAAGGGGCTTGTCCTTGTTGCTATTTTAACAGGTGATTTTGTCATGAACCAGTTTGTGTGCTTGGGTGTGAGTGGGAGACACGGTGAACATGTCTGATGGTTTTCCTGCCATGGATATCTGTGTTTGCAGAAGTCCAGAGTGAGGTGCAGCTAGTGGAGTATGGGGTTCCTTGGGGGTCTCTGAGATTCTCAAGTGCAACCTCAAGATTGCCCTTCAATAGCTATGCATGATCTGTGTCCACCAGGCTCCAGGGAAGGAGCTGCAGTGGGTGTCAAGTGGTGATGGTGCATACTACAAAGACTTCTCCAAGATGTTTTTGTATCTCCAAGAACTGCTGCATCTGCATATGAACAGCCTGGAATTCGAGGACATGCCTTTTTATTTCTGTGCTACCATCACAGTGAGGAGAATTCAGACTGAACCAGGACACAAACCTCCCCTTCAGGGAGGAAACAGGCCCCCAGGGGGCGCGCAAGACCCACAGAGTCAAGCCTCAGGTCCAGGAGCAGGTACAGATGGGGACATTCAGGACTGTTTTTCTGTTGTGATATTGGTGTTCTTCTCCATCTTGCAGTTTCCCTCAGAGAATCTCTTAATGATTATACTACCAGCTTTGCCTATCCTGTTTATACTACCAGCTTTGCCTATCCCTGATATTTCATACACTTAAAGAGCTGTATCATAACAAAGAAAATATTCTTCGGAAATATCAGCCTTTTTTCGTGTGGAGTAAAATGATTTTGCCAGGCAGTCCTCAGGATCAAGGTCCAGATGAAACTCATGGAAACTTGGTGATTTTGATCTAATGAAATTGAGGGAAGATGGAGCGACAGGGTACTGCCAGAGGTGAGCTATTTGAATTAAATCAGAAAGACTGGCTATTCAAACTTACCAAGTGATGCCTGAAGAGAAAGACTTGGTGATGTTACTTCTGAAGGGACAGACTGAGAGCAGAGGCTTCCATAGAATTTCCCGATTGTGACATTGATTTCCCGGCTATAGTTATGTAGGCAGCAAGTTAGGGAACAAACCATATGAAAACAGAATGTGGCTCCCATATGACTCTCATCTTTAGTAGGAAGTGTGCAGGTCGAACTCAGCACTGGTCCAAAGCCTCTTTGTGTCTTCTCTATTTTCTGTCTCTCTTGTTCAGCAAGATGCCATGATTCAGGAATGTTTATGCTTCCCAATGCAAGTCTGTTCACATTCTCAATATGCCATGTTCATGGATAAAGAGGCCCAATACCAAGGAAATGTTAAAACTACCCAGTACTGTCACTAAGTACAATGTAATCGTGATCCAAATGCCAATTCAACCCTTTAAAGAACTGGAAAATAATTACTCACTTTATATGGAGAATCCTAGGATAATGAAGGGACCCAAAAATATTTGGATCAAGTTAGGGGGACTCACACAAACTGACCTCAAAAGTATTACACCGCCACAGCAGTAAAAACAGCCTGGTACTCATACAATGATAGATATGTTGACCAATGAAATAGAATAGAAAACTAATAAATAATCCATCCACATACAGGCAACTCTTCAACAAAGGCCATAGGAACTGTATAAGGGAGAGCGACGTTATCTTCAACAATGGGGTTGGCACAATTGACTCGTCACCCTCAGAAGAATGAAAAACAACCCAAACCTCAGCCATGTACAAAAATGAATACAAGATGGGTCAAGGACCTAATGTAAATCCCAGAGCTATAGAGACCATCTATAAGGAGGCAGGGACACACGCAAGTGCCCCACTGCAGGGCATCCATATACTATCGAACACAGCAAAGGACATACACACAAAGAAGACAACAGAGATGAGAGTGTCCTCTGAAATCATATATGTGCATTATAAGAGTAAATAGGAAAGTCAAGCAACAAATGAAAAACAAAAAGATCTTGTGATTTTAAGCTACAAGGTTTCATGTCTGTTTAGTGTACAACAATAGACAACTGGAGAAAAAATCTATTGCATTTTCCTTGAGGCCATATTTTCTATCATTTCCATATTTCAGTATTTTGAAAGATGCAGTACACCTTGATTAAGCGACCGGTCAAGCCCAACCCGAGGAGATGGGGACTACAAACAAATCCAGAAATCTGAGTCTAAAAGACCTCAATGTTTCTTCTTCAGAGTGCAGGGATCACTCGGGAGCTGAGGTTGTTAGTTTATTGTGCCAACCTGGCTAATAAAAACGTTAATTGAAGTGCGGAGAGATAAATAGCTCGGAGAGCCTCGCCTCTCTTGTCTCTTGCTCTTTGATCATTGATCATCGGACCAGTGTGCAGCTACCTTACTTTTTCTTTGCCTCAATTTGCAAGCTACACTACCTGTGGGACACCTAATCCATGGACTGTGTCGCTGTAATTTGAGGTTCCTTCAAGACCTGATCCTCCACACCATTGTAATCTACATCTTTTGAGCTGGGGACTGTCGGACCCTGTCATCTGGCTGACTGTTGACCTGACTTGCTGTGTGCTGCCTGTAGCCAGATAGCCTGAATTGCTCTACAGAGGACTACCCAGCAGCCCTCAAGACTTGAAGGACTGCCAGTGTCTCACAACTCTCTCATAGGAGTGAATGGCGATGAGCCATATGTACTGCTTTATAATTTAATTAACTGTTTATTTCGTATGTTATCTATCTATCTATGTAAATATGTAAGATGACATTGCCTATTCCTGTAAATAATTATAGTCAGAAGAAGCTCAATGAGTTCTAATCAGTCTTATAGGGTTCCTATGAGTCAGAATAGATTTGGTTTTGAAAGAAGAGATTGTTCATTTCTAGCTCAGTTGCTTGGTTTTCTGATTTTCCCTCAGTCAGAAGAATATCTGGCGTGTTCATAACTCTCAGACCTCACAAAGAAAAATTAATTCATGAGTTAGTGGATGCATATGTTCAAATCAAACAACACTGCTACCTTGGAACTCTGATTTTGTAATTTCAAATATTGGAATTTGGAGAGCCTACTAATTCAAGGTATGCCTGTTGGTCACATCACTCCCATCTCTGTCATCCAACTTTATTCAAGAATCATCCCTGGAGACACTTTCTTGTGGAACTGAGGTGCCTGCACCTTAGTATGCTATTCATAGCCCCAAACTCCTATAACAGCCAGGAACACTCCTAGACAAATGCCTGTTGTGGTTTCTTACTTAATGAGACCACCCCCATCACCGCCCTGCAATCAGGGGATTCCAAACCCTTCTGAGTCAGGGAGCCTTTGATACAGAAATGTCTGCCTCCTATCTCTTCCTCCTCCTGATGGTGCTGGGTCTCCCATCGGGTCAGTGGCAGGGAGATGCAGTGAATGACAGCACATTCAAAGACATATGGGGCCTTTAATGCTTATTTCATAAGACTCCAGGGGTCCTGCACCACATGCAGCTACAGGAGTCAAGCAATCAAGTGGTGAAGCCTTTACAGACTCTCCCTCTCACCTGTACCATCGCTAGGGACTCAATCTCCAGCAACAATGTTACTTGGGACTGGATCAGACAGAGCCCTGGGAGAAGCCTTAAGTGGATGGGAAGGAACTTCTATTGGTCAGAGTGGTTTAGCGAATACACACCATCCCTGGGAGACCATAGTCATTGACCAACACACATCCAAGATCCAGCTCTCCCTGCAGCTGAGCTCTGTGACCACTGACAAGCACTGTGCAAGGAGATAAGGAGAGGGAAAGTCGATGTGAGTCCCCACACAACCTACCATGCAGGACAGCTGGAGGCTGAACTAAGAGAGCTCTTATACCAGCAGGGGTAGCTCAGGCCCAGGAACCAGAAGCAGGTGGGTGTGTGAGCACAGATGAAATCTTCTGCTGTGTCTTGGGTTCATTTTGTTCCCACTGCTTAGGAGCAGATTGAGAGGAAACTCCAGTAGAAACTGTTCGGGAGAGTATGGGGGTGGGGGTCATTTTGACATTGTATGCCAAGTTTTTTCTCTTTTTTTAATTTGAGTAATTTCTTTTAAAATTTGGTTAGTAATCTCCATGTCCTTAAATATAGACACTGGTATCTTGTTCAGAATTGCATTAAAGTGATAGATCGCTTAGAGTGTCTTATTTTCACAAAGTTAAGGCTTACTACTTACTCATGATTATGACCCATTATTTGAATGATGTGTATGTCTTTTGGTTTCTTGGAATAGTGTTTTCTTTCTTTGAGACTTTTGTTTCTCTGCTTAGGCTTATTCCAATTTGTTTTATGCTTGAGGTGGCTATTGCAAATTGTATTATTTTCTGATTTTCTTTTAAGAGCTTTCTCTATTGGTATGTGGGAACCAAACTGATTTTCTATGTTTACCTTATAACTTGTGAAATGGCTTACCCTTCCAACTAGTTGCAATAATTTTCTTCTCAAGCTTTTGCGTTTTCTATGTTTAGAGAGTTTTACTTCTTTATTACCATTTGGATGCCTCTGTTTTTTCATTTGTTGATTGATAGCTATAGTTAAGATTTGCAGCATGATATGAAATAAGATTCGTATTTAATGGTATCCTTAATCTGGTTCCAATTAGAAAGTTGAATGAGTTCACTTCCTCTCCATGGAGTGCAATGTTTGCCATTGGCATTGCATTTTGCTGTTTTAAGACCTATCAAATCAGTTTGAACTCACAGAAACACTAGAGAAAACAATTAAACACAGGTCTTGCCTCATCCTCACAATTTTCATGTATGAGGCCTTTGTTGTGGTTACTGTGGCAATGTATATTCTTAAAGGTCATCCTTTTAAAAATGACCTTATGCTTTATCAAGCAGGATGTCCTCTTCCAAGTTCTGATTTCCTTGACACATGTTCAAAGTACTTGAGATGAAGTAATAACATGCTCACTTCTTTCTACTAATGATTACAAGTGTACATCATCCAATATATGATTGTTTGTTCTTCTGGCAGTCCATCACACCATGAAATTATTCACCAGTACCATAATTCAAATACATTGTTTAATTTTAGATCTTTCTCATTCATTCTCCATCTTTCACGTGCATATGAGACAATTGAAAACTTCATAGCTTGGGCCAGGTGTATCTCAGTCCTCAAAGGGACATCCTTGCTCTTCAATCTTTGAAGAGTTCTGTGCAACAGGTTTGCTCAATGAAATGCATCATTGACTGGGGTTTCCATGAATATTAATTGTAGATCCATGCAAAATGAACTCCATCCCAACTTTAATCTTGTCTCTATTTCCCATATTTTCCATTGTCCCATAGATTCATTTTGTTTACATTGAATTGTGGTGTACAGAGAAGGCAGAAATTCCTGAACTTCATCAGTAAGTTTTCAAATCCTGCTATCACCTTAGAACATGTTTTCAAATCCTGCTATCTTAGAACATGTAGCTTTATGTCACCTGCATATCACAGATTATTAGCGGAGTTTCCTACAACCTTGATGTGTTTTCCATTTAGTACAGCTTCTCGTGTTATTTGTCCCATTTAGCATGTTATGCAGAGAAACTGCTGACATGTTCTATGATTCTGTATTTCTGTGATGCACAATGAACACCCATGGAAGCAACAAACCAAAAATCACACCACATTGAGCTTAGATATGAAAAATGACTTCATCAAAGTGCTTAAAATGCTTTCCAGATAATATGGCTATTCTATAACCACCCATTCCAAGAAAATATCTTCAAAAAAACCCCAATGCCAATCAAACAAACAATAATAGCAGCAATGATTAATGTGAGTTAATATATTTGTATTTTTGCAACTTAAATGTCTCCTTCAGTCAAGTTCCATTTCATACCCTTTGCCTATTTTGAGTCTCAAAACCCTACATGTTCCACTGTCATTACTGGCAGTAAGTGAGATGGCATGATAAAGAGAGAAGTTAACTCTCCAGCAAATATGCAGAGGAATGAGAAAACATGGTAAAATAAATGTCCACTCTTAACTGAGGTTTTTAAAATATCAGAATCTCTTAACATTCTCTGTGCTTTCTGTGTCCCAACAGTTTCTCTGATTTTCAGCCTAAGGAGATTGATTCCTCAATAGATGGAAGCAAATCTTAAGAAAGAGGAGGAACAATGCATGAATACTTTCTTTTATTAAATTGGCACTCTATGATGCTCACTCTCCCGACACAACTGCTGATGCCAAAGCGGGTGAACAAGTAAATGTGGTGAACAAAGCTGATGGTGCCCGGCTAACAAAAGAGATAGTGACTGGGGTCTTAAAGGCTTGAAGATAAACAAGCGGCCATCTAGCTCAGAAGCAACAAATCCCACATGGAAGAACACACAAGCCTGTGTGATCGAGTGGTCCCAAAGGGATCAGTTATCAGGCATCAAAGAACAAAAAAATCATACCATTGACTACTGCACACCTCCATGATAGGATCGCTGAAGACAAATGCGTGCATAAGCAAATGTGGCGAAGAAAGCTGATGGTGCCCAGCTATCAAAAGAGATAGTGTCTGGGGTCTTAAAAGCTTGAAGGTGAACAAGCGGCCATCTAGCTCAGACGCAAAAAAGCCCAAATGGAAGAAGCACACCAACCAGTGCGATCACGGGGTGCCAAAGGGACCAGGTATAAGTATCATGCAAAAAAAGACATATATGTGTGTGTATGTATGTATGTATATGTATGTATGTGTATGTATATATATATACATATATATATATATACATACATACCATATTGAATGAAGGGGGAAGTGCAGAGTGGAGACCCAGGGCCCAAGTGTCGGCCACTGGAGATCCCCTCATAGAGGGGTTTAGGAGAGGAGACGAGTCAGTCAGGGTGCGAGGTAGTACCGATGAAGAACACAGCTTTCCCCCAGATCCTGGATGCTTCCTCCCCCCAACTACCATGATCCGAATTCTACCTTGCAGGACTGGCTAGGGCAGAGGTTGTACAATGGTGCATATGGGGGCTGGAGGCACAGGGAATCCAGGGTGGATGATACCTTCAGGACCAAGGGTGTGAGGGGCGATGCTGGGAGAGTGGAGGGTGAGTGGGTTGGAAAGGGGGAACTGATTACAAGGACCCACACGTGACCTCCTCCCTGGGAGAGGGACAGCAGAGAAGGGGGGAAAGGGATACTCTGGATAGGGCAAGATATGACAAAATAACAATGTATAAATTACCAAGGGCACATGAGGGAGAGGGGAGCAGGGAGGGAGGGGGAAAAAAGAGGACCTGATGTAAAGGGCTTAAGTGGAGAGCAAATGCTTTGAGAATGATTGGGGCAGGGAACGTGCGGATGTGCTTAATACAAATGAGGTATGTATATGTATGTTTGTGATAAGAGTTGTATGAGCCCCTAATAAAATGTAAAAAAAGAAAATGATTAGGGCAAAGAATGTACAGATGTGCTTTATACAATTGATGTATGTATATGTATGGATTGTGATAAGAGTTGTATGAGCCCCTAATAAAATGTTTTTTTTTTAAAGAAATATAAAAAAAAGAAAGAGGGGACATTAGACATTTTCTTTTCAGTTTCTGAGAAAAGATTGGAAGTTTCTCTACTTTTTTCGTCTTTCTTCTGGGGTTTCTAACATTCAGATCACCTCTTCAATTTCCAGGTTAAGTTTTAAAACTTAGTGAAAAACATCACGTTGTGGGAAGAGTTCTCGATGAACTGGAGCCGGGTTGCCCCCAGGCACTAGGGATATCAGCCTCTATTGAACTGTGAGACATGACGTTGCTGGAAGCATCAGTGTACAGAGGCATGGGAACCTCAAAGGAGTTTCTTCCGTGTGAAAATAACAACCAGGCTGAACTTCATGGCAAGGTTCCAGATTCCCAGGAATTCCACGGCCTGTATTGCTCAGAGATAGAACCTACTGCTTGGGGCACACTTAATCTGACAAACTTGCTGGACTCACGGCTTTCCCAAAGACCCAAGATTCTCAAAGAGCGAGAGTAAGTTTGACGGAAAAACACACTGCCGGTGGCGCCTTTTGACCTTGAAACCGGCAAGAAGCAAGATTTCCCTTAAACCATGAATCTCAGAAACATTGTGACAGTGAAGGAAAACCAGTGAGAGCAGATGTACTTCCAATAATCCAACACTTAAATTAGACCTCATACCTAAATCCTATCCTAAAAACAACCCTAATCCTAACCCTAAACTAGGTGAAAAGCTAACCCTAGGTGTAAACCTAAAAAGAGATGTACCCTAAGCCTAGGTCTAACTGTATTCTCCTAACCTTAAACTTAACCCTAACCTAAGGCTCACCCTAAAGCAAGCCCTAACCATAACCGTATGTCTACCCTAAGGCTAACCCTAATCCTAACCCCAAATCTGATGTGAACATGCAGCTCCCCCTACAACTAGCCTTACTCCTAACCGTCATTCTTCGCCTGAACCTAACTTAACTCTATCCCTCACCTTCAATCGAAGCCTCCATAGCACCGTTAATGTAATCCAATCCCTTAAACTAGACAGAGAGCTAAATTTAACCATAACCAAAACGGATGTAACACACAAACCGTAAGCCTGAACCCAACCCTTAAACTCGCACACTGTCGAACCCTCACACAAATATTAACCCCAACCCATATCTAAACAGTCAAGTTTACAATAGGATTAAATGAGACAATAGGTTCGCTCATCCTTAAGCACTAAACCCTACTCTTACCTTCCACCTCACACTCACCCTACATTTGATCCTCAGACTTACCATAACCCGAATCCTCACACAGCCGTAGCTCTAACGTGAACTCTAACTCTGTCCCTAAACATGCCCAAATGCCTGTACCTATGCCCGTCTAAAGTTAAACCTAAACCGAAATCTTCTGTGCCACCATTTTGCAGCAGTTTAAAGAAGTACACTGGGAAAGATTTTTCTGCAAGGAAGAAACTGCAGGCGGCGTGCCTGAACTGAGAATATCATGCTGCATGATTTCTTTGGCCTCAGATGCTAGAAGGGCCATGAGTGGGAAGTATAAAGAAACGGGACTTTACTTTCTCCGTGATCATCAACCTTTGTGGATTCTCTTTGTTCTAGACGCCTGAAATAAAGACAGTTGTCCTGAGTCACCTAAACCTCCACCGAGTGAGGCGCGGGAACTTGCCGGTATCAGAGAATTACGAAGAAGGCTGAACGTCCACAATTAAATGGTCATTGCCCAGAAAGAAGCGCCAGCCGGATCAGCCTGGGAAACAAGCTTCCATTAGACAATGAAGATGTGAGAATCTGGTACGGCCACAGTTCACGGTTTCCATAGATCCATGCAATTCGTGTTGAATTTCAGTCCAAAAATGAAACCGCTGGAGCCTCTGTTCAGCAGGCCCTGATGTAGCTCCCAGAGGCACAGTGGTGCCCCTCCAGAATTTGGACGAAAAACGTTTTCACGGGGATAAGCAACCTTGATCAAGCCAGGTGGTTCTTGGAAAAACGAAATTGCTGCGTGTGCCTGCAATACTGACAAGCACTCACCTGTGTCACTCTATGGCGCATTCAGCACAGGAATCTGCATCGATTGAGCCAAGACAAAGGAAAGTTCAGGGAGGCAGCACCCGTGTAGAAAAGCATTTGTTCTTCAAAGAGGAGGCCAATATTGTGAAACGACATACCCATGGCAAATAGTTTTCATCGGCAGTTTCATGGAGCAATATTGCGGGGAGAGAAAAGGCACCACCTGAGGGAGGCACGCTCAAACAAACTACGTAGGGCAGGAGACGGGTCGCCCCCAGGCACTAGGGGTGTCGGGCCTCAACATTGTAAGCAGAGTTCACTGAAGTCCCTGAGAGAAGTTTTCTCCGGTGTCCTTCGTCTACGTTCCTAAAATTTACTCTGCGGTTTCTGATGACTCTGGGTTACGAACGGCCACCATTCACCATTCTCCTTACACTCGTGCGTCTCCATCGACCTTAAAGGAAAGGGAGGACACGCAGATGCTGGCAGCTAAATTCAGCAGAGTTAGTGTCAACACAAAAGAGACAGCTCAGTGGGGACCCGTCTTCCATGGTAAAACATTTCCTAACGAATAAGAAATCTTCCCATCGCAATGACAATATGAGAGAATTGCCACCGGTGGATTTGCCGATGTGCCTATAAACATCTTCTTCAGGCCATGAAGTAGTGAAGCAATGGAACTCAGGCGCTTCACCCTTTTTCCTAGACCAGTGAAACTTAAAGAGCCACTATTGACCTGTGAGACATGACGTTGCTGGAAGCATCAGTGTACAGAGGCATGGGAACCTCAAAGGAGTTTCTTCCGTGTGAAAATAACAACCAGGCTGAACTTCATGGCAGGGTTCCAGATTCCCAGGAATTCCACGGGCTGTATTGCTCAGAGATAGAACCTACTGCTTGGGGCACACTTAATCTGAAAAACTTGCTGGACTCACGGCTTTCCCAAAGACCCAAGATTCTCAAAGAGCGAGCGTAAGTTTGACGGAAAAACAAACTGCCGGTAGCGCCTTTTGACCTTGAAAACGGCAAGAAGCAAGATTTCCCTTAAACCATGAATCTCAGAAACATTGTGACAGTGAAGGAAAACCAGTGAGAGCAGATGTACTTCCAATAATCCAACACTTAAATGAGACCTCATACCTAAATCCTATCCTAAAAACAACCCTAATCCTAACCCTAAACTAGGTGAAAAGCTAACCCTAGGTGTAAACCTAAACAGAGATGTAACCCTAAGCCTAGGTCTAACTGTATTCTCCTAACCTTAAACTTAACCCTAACCTAAGGCTCACCCTAAAGCAAGCCCTAACCATAACCGTATGTCTACCCTAAGGCTAACCCTAATCCTAACCCCAAATCTGATGTGAACATGCAGCTGCCCCTACAACTAACCTTACTCCTAACCGTCATTCTTCGCCTGAACCTAACAACTCTATCCCTCACCTTCAATCGATAGCTCAATTTCACCGTTAATGTAAACCAATCCCTTAAACTAGACAGAGAGCTAAACTTAACCTTAATGAAAACGGATGTAACACACAAACCGTAAGCCTGACCCCAACTCAACCTCGCACACTGTCTAACCCTCACACAAATATTAACCCCAACCCATATCTAAACAGTCAAGTTTACCATAAGCCTAAATGAGACAATAGGTTCGCTCATCTTTAAGCACTAAACCCTACTCTTACCTTCAACCTCACACTCACCCTACATTTGATCCTCAGACTTACCATAACCCGAATCCTCACACAGCCGTAACTCTAACGTGAACTCTAACTCTGTCCCTAAACATGCCCAAATGCCTGCACCTATGCCCGTCTAAAGTTAAACCTAAACCGAAATCTTCTGTGCCACCATTTTGCAGCAGTTTAAAGAAGTACACTGGGAAAGATTTTTCTGCAAGGAAGAAACTGCAGGCGGCGTGCCTGAACTGAGAATATCATGCTGCACGAGTTCTTTGTCCTCAGATGCTAGAAGGGCCATGAGTGGGAAGTATAAAGAAACGGGACTTTACTTTCTCCGTGATCATCAACCTTTGTGGATTCTCTTTGTTCTAGACGCCTAAAATAAAGACAGTTGTCCTGAGTCACCTAAACCTCCACCGAGTGAGGCGCGGGAACTTGCCGGTATCAGAGAATTACGAAGAAGGCTGAACGTCCACAATTAAATGGTCATTGCCCAGAAAGAAGCGCCAGCCGGATCAGCCTGGGAAACAAGCTTCCATTAGACAATGAAGATGTGAGAATCTGGTACGGCCACAGTTCACGGTTTCCATAGATCCATGCAATTCCGTGTTGAATTTCAGTCCGAAAATGAAACCGCTGGAGCCTCTGTTCAGCAGGCCCTGGTGTAGCTCCCAGAGGCACAATGGTGCTCCTCCAGAATTTGGACGAAAAACGTTTTCACGGGAATAAGCAACCTTGATCAAGCCAGGTGGTTCTTGGAAAAACGAAATTGCTGCGTGTGCCTGCAATACTGACAAGCACTCACCTGTGTCACTCTATGGCGCATTCAGCACAGGAATCTGCATCGATTGAGCCAAGACAAAGGAAAGTTCAGGGAGGCAGCACCCGTGTAGAAAAGCGTTTGTTCTTCAAAGAGGAGGCCAATATTGTGAAACGATATACCCATGGCAAATAGTTTTCATCGGCAGTTTCATGGAGCAATATTGCGGGGAGAGAAAAGGCACCACCTGAGGGAGGCACGCTCAAACAAACTACGTAGGGCAGGAGACGGGTCGCCCCCAGGCACTAGGGGTGTCGGGCCTCAACATTGTAAGCAGAGTTCACTGAAGTCCCTGAGAGAAGTTTTCTCCGGTGTCCTTCGTCTACGTTCCTAAAATTTACTCTGCGGTTTCTGATGACTCTGGGTTACGAACGGCCACCATTCACCATTCTCCTTACACTCGTGCGTCTCCATCGACCTTAAAGGAAAGGGAGGACACGCAGATGCTGGCAGCTAAATTCAGCAGAGTTAGTGTCAACACAAAAGAGACAGCTCTGTGGGGACCCGTCTTCCATGGTAAAACATTTCCTAACGAATAAGAAATCTTCCCATCGCAATGACAATATGAGAGAATTGCCACCGGTGGATTTGCCGATGTGCCTATAAACATCTTCTTCAGGCCATGAAGTAGTGAAGCAATGGAACTCAGGCGCTTCACCCTTTTTCCTAGACCAGTGAAACTTAAAGAGCCACTATTGACCTGTGAGACATGACGTTGCTGGAAGCATCAGTGTACAGAGGCATGGGAACCTCAAAGGAGTTTCTTCCGTGTGAAAATAACAACCAGGCTGAACTTCATGGCAGGGTTCCAGATTCCCAGGAATTCCACGGGCTGTATTGCTCAGAGATAGAACCTACTGCTTGGGGCACACTTAATCTGAAAAACTTGCTGGACTCACGGCTTTCCCAAAGACCCAAGATTCTCAAAGAGCGAGCGTAAGTTTGACGGAAAAACAAACTGCCGGTAGCGCCTTTTGACCTTGAAAACGGCAAGAAGCAAGATTTCCCTTAAACCATGAATCTCAGAAACATTGTGACAGTGAAGGAAAACCAGTGAGAGCAGATGTACTTCCAATAATCCAACACTTAAATGAGACCTCATACCTAAATCCTATCCTAAAAACAACCCTAATCCTAACCCTAAACTAGGTGAAAAGCTAACCCTAGGTGTAAACCTAAACAGAGATGTAACCCTAAGCCTAGGTCTAACTGTATTCTCCTAACCTTAAACTTAACCCTAACCTAAGGCTCACCCTAAAGCAATCCCTAACCATAACCGTATGTCTACCCTAAGGCTAACCCTAATCCTAACCCCAAATCTGATGTGAACATGCAGCTGCCCCTACAACTAACCTTACTCCTAACCGTCATTCTTCGCCTGAACCTAACAACTCTATCCCTCACCTTCAATCGATAGCTCAATTTCACCGTTAATGTAAACCAATCCCTTAAACTAGACAGAGAGCTAAACTTAACCTTAATGAAAACGGATGTAACACACAAACCGTAAGCCTGACCCCAACTCAACCTCGCACACTGTCTAACCCTCACACAAATATTAACCCCAACCCATATCTAAACAGTCAAGTTTACCATAAGCCTAAATGAGACAATAGGTTCGCTCATCCTTAAGCACTAAACCCTACTCTTACCTTCAACCTCACACTCACCCTACATTTGATCCTCAGACTTACCATAACCCGAATCCTCACACAGCCGTAACTCTAACGTGAACTCTAACTCTGTCCCTAAACATGCCCAAATGCCTGCACCTATGCCCGTCTAAAGTTAAACCTAAACCGAAATCTTCTGTGCCACCATTTTGCAGCAGTTTAAAGAAGTACACTGGGAAAGATTTTTCTGCAAGGAAGAAACTGCAGGCGGCGTGCCTGAACTGAGAATATCATGCTGCACGAGTTCTTTGGCCTCAGATGCTAGAAGGGCCATGAGTGGGAAGTATAAAGAAACGGGACTTTACTTTCTCCGTGATCATCAACCTTTGTGGATTCTCTTTGTTCTAGACGCCTAAAATAAAGACAGTTGTCCTGAGTCACCTAAACCTCCACCGAGTGAGGCGCGGGAACTTGCCGGTATCAGAGAATTACGAAGAAGGCTGAACGTCCACAATTAAATGGTCATTGCCCAGAAAGAAGCGCCAGCCGGATCAGCCTGGGAAACAAGCTTCCATTAGACAATGAAGATGTGAGAATCTGGTACGGCCACAGTTCACGGTTTCCATAGATCCATGCAATTCCGTGTTGAATTTCAGTCCGAAAATGAAACCGCTGGAGCCTCTGTTCAGCAGGCCCTGGTGTAGCTCCCAGAGGCACAATGGTGCTCCTCCAGAATTTGGACGAAAAACGTTTTCACGGGAATAAGCAACCTTGATCAAGCCAGGTGGTTCTTGGAAAAACGAAATTGCTGCGTGTGCCTGCAATACTGACAAGCACTCACCTGTGTCACTCTATGGCGCATTCAGCACAGGAATCTGCATCGATTGAGCCAAGACAAAGGAAAGTTCAGGGAGGCAGCACCCATGTAGAAAAGCGTTTGTTCTTCAAAGAGGAGGGCAATATTGTGAAACGATATACCCATGGCAAATTGTTTTCATCGGCAGTTTCATGGAGCAATATTGCGGGGAGAGAAAAGGCACCACCTGAGGGAGGCACGCTCAAACAAACTACGTAGGGCAGGAGACGGGTCGCCCCCAGGCACTAGGGGTGTCGGGCCTCAACATTGTAAGCAGAGTTCACTGAAGTCCCTGAGAGAAGTTTTCTCCGGTGTCCTTCGTCTACGTTCCTAAAATTTACTCTGCGGTTTCTGATGACTCTGGGTTACGAACGGCCACCATTCACCATTCTCCTTACACTCGTGCGTCTCCATCGACCTTAAAGGAAAGGGAGGACACGCAGATGCTGGCAGCTAAATTCAGCAGAGTTAGTGTCAACACAAAAGAGACAGCTCTGTGGGGACCCGTCTTCCATGGTAAAACATTTCCTAACGAATAAGAAATCTTCCCATCGCAATGACAATATGAGAGAATTGCCACCGGTGGATTTGCCGATGTGCCTATAAACATCTTCTTCAGGCCATGAAGTAGTGAAGCAATGGAACTCAGGCGCTTCACCCTTTTTCCTAGACCAGTGAAACTTAAAGAGCCACTATTGACCTGTGAGACATGACGTTGCTGGAAGCATCAGTGTACAGAGGCATGGGAACCTCAAAGGAGTTTCTTCCGTGTGAAAATAACAACCAGGCTGAACTTCATGGCAGGGTTCCAGATTCCCAGGAATTCCACGGGCTGTATTGCTCAGAGATAGAACCTACTGCTTGGGGCACACTTAATCTGAAAAACTTGCTGGACTCACGGCTTTCCCAAAGACCCAAGATTCTCAAAGAGCGAGCGTAAGTTTGACGGAAAAACAAACTGCCGGTAGCGCCTTTTGACCTTGAAAACGGCAAGAAGCAAGATTTCCCTTAAACCATGAATCTCAGAAACATTGTGACAGTGAAGGAAAACCAGTGAGAGCAGATGTACTTCCAATAATCCAACACTTAAATGAGACCTCATACCTAAATCCTATCCTAAAAACAACCCTAATCCTAACCCTAAACTAGGTGAAAAGCTAACCCTAGGTGTAAACCTAAACAGAGATGTAACCCTAAGCCTAGGTCTAACTGTATTCTCCTAACCTTAAACTTAACCCTAACCTAAGGCTCACCCTAAAGCAATCCCTAACCATAACCGTATGTCTACCCTAAGGCTAACCCTAATCCTAACCCCAAATCTGATGTGAACATGCAGCTGCCCCTACAACTAACCTTACTCCTAACCGTCATTCTTCGCCTGAACCTAACAACTCTATCCCTCACCTTCAATCGATAGCTCAATTTCACCGTTAATGTAAACCAATCCCTTAAACTAGACAGAGAGCTAAACTTAACCTTAATGAAAACGGATGTAACACACAAACCGTAAGCCTGACCCCAACTCAACCTCGCACACTGTCTAACCCTCACACAAATATTAACCCCAACCCATATCTAAACAGTCAAGTTTACCATAAGCCTAAATGAGACAATAGGTTCGCTCATCCTTAAGCACTAAACCCTACTCTTACCTTCAACCTCACACTCACCCTACATTTGATCCTCAGACTTACCATAACCCGAATCCTCACACAGCCGTAACTCTAACGTGAACTCTAACTCTGTCCCTAAACATGCCCAAATGCCTGCACCTATGCCCGTCTAAAGTTAAACCTAAACCGAAATCTTCTGTGCCACCATTTTGCAGCAGTTTAAAGAAGTACACTGGGAAAGATTTTTCTGCAAGGAAGAAACTGCAGGCGGCGTGCCTGAACTGAGAATATCATGCTGCACGAGTTCTTTGGCCTCAGATGCTAGAAGGGCCATGAGTGGGAAGTATAAAGAAACGGGACTTTACTTTCTCCGTGATCATCAACCTTTGTGGATTCTCTTTGTTCTAGACGCCTAAAATAAAGACAGTTGTCCTGAGTCACCTAAACCTCCACCGAGTGAGGCGCGGGAACTTGCCGGTATCAGAGAATTACGAAGAAGGCTGAACGTCCACAATTAAATGGTCATTGCCCAGAAAGAAGCGCCAGCCGGATCAGCCTGGGAAACAAGCTTCCATTAGACAATGAAGATGTGAGAATCTGGTACGGCCACAGTTCACGGTTTCCATAGATCCATGCAATTCCGTGTTGAATTTCAGTCCGAAAATGAAACCGCTGGAGCCTCTGTTCAGCAGGCCCTGGTGTAGCTCCCAGAGGCACAATGGTGCTCCTCCAGAATTTGGACGAAAAACGTTTTCACGGGAATAAGCAACCTTGATCAAGCCAGGTGGTTCTTGGAAAAACGAAATTGCTGCGTGTGAATGCAATACTGACAAGCACTCACCTGTGTCACTCTATGGCGCATTCAGCACAGGAATCTGCATCGATTGAGCCAAGACAAAGGAAAGTTCAGGGAGGCAGCACCCGTGTAGAAAAGCGTTTGTTCTTCAAAGAGGAGGCCAATATTGTGAAACGACATACCCATGGCAAATAGTTTTCATCGGCAGTTTCATGGAGCAATATTGCGGGGAGAGAAAAGGCACCACCTGAGGGAGGCACGCTCAAACAAACTACGTAGGGCAGGAGACGGGTCGCCCCCAGGCACTAGGGGTGTCGGGCCTCAACATTGTAAGCAGAGTTCACTGAAGTCCCTGAGAGAAGTTTTCTCCGGTGTCCTTCGTCTACGTTCCTAAAATTTACTCTGCGGTTTCTGATGACTCTGGGTTACGAACGGCCACCATTCACCATTCTCCTTACACTCGTGCGTCTCCATCGACCTTAAAGGAAAGGGAGGACACGCAGATGCTGGCAGCTAAATTCAGCAGAGTTAGTGTCAACACAAAAGAGACAGCTCTGTGGGGACCCGTCTTCCATGGTAAAATATTTCCTAACGAATAAGAAATCTTCCCATCGCAATGACAATATGAGAGAATTGCCACCGGTGGATTTGCCGATGTGCCTATAAACATCTTCTTCAGGCCATGAAGTAGTGAAGCACGGGAACTCAGGCGCTTCACCCTTTTTCCTAGACCAGTGAAACTTAAAGAGCCACTATTGACCTGTGAGACATGACGTTGCTGGAAGCATCAGTGTACAGAGGCATGGGAACCTCAAAGGAGTTTCTTCCGTGTGAAAATAACAACCAGGCTGAACTTCATGGCAGGGTTCCAGATTCCCAGGAATTCCACGGGCTGTATTGCTCAGAGATAGAACCTACTGCTTGGGGCACACTTAATCTGAAAAACTTGCTGGACTCACGGCTTTCCCAAAGACCCAAGATTCTCAAAGAGCGAGCGTAAATTTGACGGAAAAACAAACTGCCGGTAGCGCCTTTTGACCTTGAAAACGGCAAGAAGCAAGATTTCCCTTAAACCATGAATCTCAGAAACATTGTGACAGTGAAGGAAAACCAGTGAGAGCAGATGTACTTCCAATAATCCAACACTTAAATGAGACCTCATACCTAAATCCTATCCTAAAAACAACCCTAATCCTAACCCTAAACTAGGTGAAAAGCTAACCCTAGGTGTAAACCTAAACAGAGATGTAACCCTAAGCCTAGGTCTAACTGTATTCTCCTAACCTTAAACTTAACCCTAACCTAAGGCTCACCCTAAAGCAAGCCCTAACCATAACCGTAGGTCTACCCTAAGGCTAACCCTAATCCTAACCCCAAATCTGATGTGAACATGCAGCTGCCCCTACAACTAACCTTACTCCTAACCGTCATTCTTCGCCTGAACCTAACAACTCTATCCCTCACCTTCAATCGATAGCTCAATTTCACCGTTAATGTAAACCAATCCCTTAAACTAGACAGAGAGCTAAACTTAACCTTAATGAAAACGGATGTAACACACAAACCGTAAGCCTGACCCCAACTCTTAACTTCGCACACTGTCTAACCCTCACACAAATATTAACCCCAACCCATATCTAAACAGTCAAGTTTACCATAAGCCTAAATGAGACAATAGGTTCGCTCATCCTTAAGCACTAAACCCTACTCTTACCTTCAACCTCACACTCACCCTATATTTGATCCTCAGACTTACCATAACCCGAATCCTCACACAGCCGTAACTCTAACGTGAACTCTAACTCTGTCCCTAAACATGCCCAAATGCCTGTACCTATGCCCGTCTAAAGTTAAACCTAAACCGAAATCATCTGTGCCACCATTTTGCAGCAGTTTAAAGAAGTACACTGGGAAAGATTTTTCTGCAAGGAAGAAACTGCAGGCGGCGTGCCTGAACTGAGAATATCATGCTGCACGAGTTCTTTGGCCTCAGATGCTAGAAGGGCCATGAGTGGGAAGTATAAAGAAACGGGACTTTACTTTCTCCGTGATCATCAACCTTTGTGGATTCTCTTTGTTCTAGACGCCTGAAATAAAGACAGTTGTCCTGAGTCACCTAAACCTCCACCGAGTGAGGCGCGGGAACTTGCCGGTATCAGAGAATTACGAAGAAGGCTGAACGTCCACAATTAAATGGTCATTGCCCAGAAAGAAGCGCCAGCCGGATCAGCCTGGGAAACAAGCTTCCATTAGACAATGAAGATGTGAGAATCTGGTACGGCCACAGTTCACGGTTTCCATAGATCCATGCAATTCCGTGTTGAATTTCAGTCCGAAAATTAAACCGCTGGAGCCTCTGTTCAGCAGGCCCTGGTGTAGCTCCCAGAGGCACAATGGTGCTCCTCCAGAATTTGGACGAAAAACGTTTTCACGGGAATAAGCAACCTTGATCAAGCCAGGTGGGTCTTGGAAAAACGAAATTGCTGCGTGTGCCTGCAATACTGACAAGCACTCACCTGTGTCACTCTATGGCGCATTCAGCACAGGAATCTGCATCGATTGAGCCAAGACAAAGGAAAGTTCAGGGAGGCAGCACCCGTGTAGAAAAGCGTTTGTTTTTCAAAGAGGAGGCCAATATTGTGAAACGACATACCCATGGCAAATAGTTTTCATCGGCAGTTTCATGGAGCAATATTGCGGGGAGAGAAAAGGCACCACCTGAGGGAGGCACGCTCAAACAAACTACGTAGGGCAGGAGACGGGTCGCCCCCAGGCACTAGGGGTGTCGGGCCTCAACATTGTAAGCAGAGTTCACTGAAGTCCCTGAGAGAAGTTTTCTCCGGTGTCCTTCGTCTACGTTCCTAAAATTTACTCTGCGGTTTCTGATGACTCTGGGTTACGAATGGCCACCATTCACCATTCTCCTTACACTCGTGCGTCTCCATCGACCTTAAAGGAAAGGGAGGACACGCAGATGCTGGCAGCTAAATTCAGCAGAGTTAGTGTCAACACAAAAGAGACAGCTCTGTGGGGACCCGTCTTCCATGGTAAAACATTTCCTAACGAATAAGAAATCTTCCCATCGCAATGACAATATGAGAGAATTGCCACCGGTGGATTTGCCGATGTGCCTATAAACATCTTCTTCAGGCCATGAAGTAGTGAAGCAATGGAACTCAGGCGCTTCACCCTTTTTCCTAGACCAGTGAAACTTAAAGAGCCACTATTGACCTGTGAGACATGACGTTGCTGGAAGCATCAGTGTACAGAGGCATGGGAACCTCAAAGGAGTTTCTTCCGTGTGAAAATAACAACCAGGCTGAACTTCATGGCAGGGTTCCAGATTCCCAGGAATTCCACGGGCTGTATTGCTCAGAGATAGAACCTACTGCTTGGGGCACACTTAATCTGAAAAACTTGCTGGACTCACGGCTTTCCCAAAGACCCAAGATTCTCAAAGAGCGAGCGTAAGTTTGACGGAAAAACAAACTGCCGGTAGCGCCTTTTGACCTTGAAAACGGCAAGAAGCAAGATTTCCCTTAAACCATGAATCTCAGAAACATTGTGACAGTGAAGGAAAACCAGTGAGAGCAGATGTACTTCCAATAATCCAACACTTAAATGAGACCTCATACCTAAATCCTATCCTAAAAACAACCCTAATCCTAACCCTAAACTAGGTGAAAAGCTAACCCTAGGTGTAAACCTAAACAGAGATGTAACCCTAAGCCTAGGTCTAACTGTATTCTCCTAACCTTAAACTTAACCCTAACCTAAGGCTCACCCTAAAGCAAGCCCTAACCATAACCGTATGTCTACCCTAAGGCTAACCCTAATCCTAACCCCAAATCTGATGTGAACATGCAGCTGCCCCTACAACTAACCTTACTCCTAACCGTCATTCTTCGCCTGAACCTAACAACTCTATCCCTCACCTTCAATCGATAGCTCAATTTCACCGTTAATGTAAACCAATCCCTTAAACTAGACAGAGAGCTAAACTTAACCTTAATGAAAACGGATGTAACACACAAACCGTAAGCCTGACCCCAACTCAACCTCGCACACTGTCTAACCCTCACACAAATATTAACCCCAACCCATATCTAAACAGTCAAGTTTACCATAAGCCTAAATGAGACAATAGGTTCGCTCATCCTTAAGCACTAAACCCTACTCTTACCTTCAACCTCACACTCACCCTACATTTGATCCTCAGACTTACCATAACCCGAATCCTCACACAGCCGTAACTCTAACGTGAACTCTAACTCTGTCCCTAAACATGCCCAAATGCCTGTACCTATGCCCGTCTAAAGTTAAACCTAAACCGAAATCTTCTGTGCCACCATTTTGTAGCAGTTTAAAGAAGTACACTGGGAAAGATTTTTCTGCAAGGAAGAAACTGCAGGCGGCGTGCCTGAACTGAGAATATCATGCTGCACGAGTTCTTTGGCCTCAGATGCTAGAAGGGCCATGAGTGGGAAGTATAAAGAAACGAGACTTTACTTTCTCCGTGATCATCAACCTTTGTGGATTCTCTTTGTTCTAGACGCCTGAAATAAAGACAGTTGTCCTGAGTCACCTAAACCTCCACCGAGTGAGGCGCGGGAACTTGCCGGTATCAGAGAATTACGAAGAAGGCTGAACGTCCACAATTAAATGGTCATTGCCCAGAAAGAAGCGCCAGCCGGATCAGCCTGGGAAACAAGCTTCCATTAGACAATGAAGATGTGAGAATCTGGTACGGCCACAGTTCACGGTTTCCATAGATCCATGCAATTCCGTGTTGAATTTCAGTCCGAAAATGAAACCGCTGGAGCCTCTGTTCAGCAGGCCCTGGTGTAGCTCCCAGAGGCACAATGGTGCTCCTCCAGAATTTGGACGAAAAACGTTTTCACGGGAATAAGCAACCTTGATCAAGCCAGGTGGTTCTTGGAAAAACGAAATTGCTGCGTGTGCCTGCAATACTGACAAGCACTCACCTGTGTCACTCTATGGCGCATTCAGCACAGGAATCTGCATCGATTGAGCCAAGACAAAGGAAAGTTCAGGGAGGCAGCACCCGTGTAGAAAAGCATTTGTTGTTCAAAGAGGAGGCCAATATTGTGAAACGACATACCCATGGCAAATAGTTTTCATCGGCAGTTTCATGGAGCAATATTGCGGGGAGAGAAAAGGCACCACCTGAGGGAGGCACGCTCAAACAAACTACGTAGGGCAGGAGACGGGTCGCCCCCAGGCACTAGGGGTGTCGGGCCTCAACATTGTAAGCAGAGTTCACTGAAGTCCCTGAGAGAAGTTTTCTCCGGTGTCCTTCGTCTACGTTCCTAAATTTTACTCTGCGGTTTCTGATGACTCTGGGTTACGAACGGCCACCATTCACCATTCTCCTTACACTCGTGCGTCTCCATCGACCTTAAAGGAAAGGGAGGACACGCAGATGCTGGCAGCTAAATTCAGCAGAGTTAGTGTCAACACAAAAGAGACAGCTCTGTGGGGACCCGTCTTCCATGGTAAAACATTTCCTAACGAATAAGAAATCTTCCCATCGCAATGACAATATGAGAGAATTGCCACCGGTGGGTTTGCCGATGTGCCTATAAACATCTTCTTCAGGCCATGAAGTAGTGAAGCAATGGAACTCAGGCGCTTCACCCTTTTTCCTAGACCAGTGAAACTTAAAAGAGCCACTATTGACTTGTGAGACATGACGTTGCTGGAAGCATCAGTGTACAGAGGCATGGGAACCTCAAAGGAGTTTCTTCCGTGTGAAAATAACAACCAGGCTGAACTTCATGGCAGGGTTCCAGATTCCCAGGAATTCCACGGGCTGTATTGCTCAGAGATAGAACCTACTGCTTGGGGCACACTTAATCTGAAAAACTTGCTGGACTCACGGCTTTCCCAAAGACCCAAGATTCTCAAAGAGCGAGCGTAAGTTTGACGGAAAAACAAACTGCCGGTAGCGCCTTTTGACCTTGAAAACGGCAAGAAGCAAGATTTCCCTTAAACCATGAATCTCAGAAACATTGTGACAGTGAAGGAAAACCAGTGAGAGCAGATGTACTTCCAATAATCCAACACTTAAATGAGACCTCATACCTAAATCCTATCCTAAAAACAACCCTAATCCTAACCCTAAACTAGGTGAAAAGCTAACCCTAGGTGTAAACCTAAACAGAGATGTAACCCTAAGCCTAGGTCTAACTGTATTCTCCTAACCTTAAACTTAACCCTAACCTAAGGCTCACCCTAAAGCAAGCCCTAACCATAACCGTATGTCTACCCTAAGGCTAACCCTAATCCTAACCCCAAATCTGATGTGAACATGCAGCTGCCCCTACAACTAACCTTACTCCTAACCGTCATTCTTCGCCTGAACCTAACAACTCTATCCCTCACCTTCAATCGATAGCTCAATTTCACCGTTAATGTAAACCAATCCCTTAAACTAGACAGAGAGCTAAACTTAACCTTAATGAAAACGGATGTAACACACAAACCGTAAGCCTGACCCCAACTCAACCTCGCACACTGTCTAACCCTCACACAAATATTAACCCCAACCCATATCTAAACAGTCAAGTTTACCATAAGCCTAAATGAGACAATAGGTTCGCTCATCCTTAAGCACTAAACCCTACTCTTACCTTCAACCTCACACTCACCCTACATTTGATCCTCAGACTTACCATAACCCGAATCCTCACACAGCCGTAACTCTAACGTGAACTCTAACTCTGTCCCTAAACATGCCCAAATGCCTGTACCTATGCCCGTCTAAAGTTAAACCTAAACCGAAATCTTCTGTGCCACCATTTTGCAGCAGTTTAAAGAAGTACACTGGGAAAGATTTTTCTGCAAGGAAGAAACTGCAGGCGGCGTGCCTGAACTGAGAATATCATGCTGCACGAGTTCTTTGGCCTCAGATGCTAGAAGGGCCATGAGTGGGAAGTATAAAGAAACGAGACTTTACTTTCTCCGTGATCATCAACCTTTGTGGATTCTCTTTGTTCTAGACGCCTGAAATAAAGACAGTTGTCCTGAGTCACCTAAACCTCCACCGAGTGAGGCGCGGGAACTTGCCGGTATCAGAGAATTACGAAGAAGGCTGAACGTCCACAATTAAATGGTCATTGCCCAGAAAGAAGCGCCAGCCGGATCAGCCTGGGAAACAAGCTTCCATTAGACAATGAAGATGTGAGAATCTGGTACGGCCACAGTTCACGGTTTCCATAGATCCATGCAATTCCGTGTTGAATTTCAGTCCGAAAATGAAACCGCTGGAGCCTCTGTTCAGCAGGCCCTGGTGTAGCTCCCAGAGGCACAATGGTGCTCCTCCAGAATTTGGACGAAAAACGTTTTCACGGGAATAAGCAACCTTGATCAAGCCAGGTGGTTCTTGGAAAAACGAAATTGCTGCGTGTGCCTGCAATACTGACAAGCACTCACCTGTGTCACTCTATGGCGCATTCAGCACAGGAATCTGCATCGATTGAGCCAAGACAAAGGAAAGTTCAGGGAGGCAGCACCCGTGTAGAAAAGCATTTGTTGTTCAAAGAGGAGGCCAATATTGTGAAACGACATACCCATGGCAAATAGTTTTCATCGGCAGTTTCATGGAGCAATATTGCGGGGAGAGAAAAGGCACCACCTGAGGGAGGCACGCTCAAACAAACTACGTAGGGCAGGAGACGGGTCGCCCCCAGGCACTAGGGGTGTCGGGCCTCAACATTGTAAGCAGAGTTCACTGAAGTCCCTGAGAGAAGTTTTCTCCGGTGTCCTTCGTCTACGTTCCTAAATTTTACTCTGCGGTTTCTGATGACTCTGGGTTACGAACGGCCACCATTCACCATTCTCCTTACACTCGTGCGTCTCCATCGACCTTAAAGGAAAGGGAGGACACGCAGATGCTGGCAGCTAAATTCAGCAGAGTTAGTGTCAACACAAAAGAGACAGCTCTGTGGGGACCCGTCTTCCATGGTAAAACATTTCCTAACGAATAAGAAATCTTCCCATCGCAATGACAATATGAGAGAATTGCCACCGGTGGGTTTGCCGATGTGCCTATAAACATCTTCTTCAGGCCATGAAGTAGTGAAGCAATGGAACTCAGGCGCTTCACCCTTTTTCCTAGACCAGTGAAACTTAAAAGAGCCACTATTGACTTGTGAGACATGACGTTGCTGGAAGCATCAGTGTACAGAGGCATGGGAACCTCAAAGGAGTTTCTTCCGTGTGAAAATAACAACCAGGCTGAACTTCATGGCAGGGTTCCAGATTCCCAGGAATTCCACGGGCTGTATTGCTCAGAGATAGAACCTACTGCTTGGGGCACACTTAATCTGAAAAACTTGCTGGACTCACGGCTTTCCCAAAGACCCAAGATTCTCAAAGAGCGAGCGTAAGTTTGACGGAAAAACAAACTGCCGGTAGCGCCTTTTGACCTTGAAAACGGCAAGAAGCAAGATTTCCCTTAAACCATGAATCTCAGAAACATTGTGACAGTGAAGGAAAACCAGTGAGAGCAGATGTACTTCCAATAATCCAACACTTAAATGAGACCTCATACCTAAATCCTATCCTAAAAACAACCCTAATCCTAACCCTAAACTAGGTGAAAAGCTAACCCTAGGTGTAAACCTAAACAGAGATGTAACCCTAAGCCTAGGTCTAACTGTATTCTCCTAACCTTAAACTTAACCCTAACCTAAGGCTCACCCTAAAGCAAGCCCTAACCATAACCGTATGTCTACCCTAAGGCTAACCCTAATCCTAACCCCAAATCTGATGTGAACATGCAGCTGCCCCTACAACTAACCTTACTCCTAACCGTCATTCTTCGCCTGAACCTAACAACTCTATCCCTCACCTTCAATCGATAGCTCAATTTCACCGTTAATGTAAACCAATCCCTTAAACTAGACAGAGAGCTAAACTTAACCTTAATGAAAACGGATGTAACACACAAACCGTAAGCCTGACCCCAACTCAACCTCGCACACTGTCTAACCCTCACACAAATATTAACCCCAACCCATATCTAAACAGTCAAGTTTACCATAAGCCTAAATGAGACAATAGGTTCGCTCATCCTTAAGCACTAAACCCTACTCTTACCTTCAACCTCACACTCACCCTACATTTGATCCTCAGACTTACCATAACCCGAATCCTCACACAGCCGTAACTCTAACGTGAACTCTAACTCTGTCCCTAAACATGCCCAAATGCCTGTACCTATGCCCGTCTAAAGTTAAACCTAAACCGAAATCTTCTGTGCCACCATTTTGCAGCAGTTTAAAGAAGTACACTGGGAAAGATTTTTCTGCAAGGAAGAAACTGCAGGCGGCGTGCCTGAACTGAGAATATCATGCTGCACGAGTTCTTTGGCCTCAGATGCTAGAAGGGCCATGAGTGGGAAGTATAAAGAAACGGGACTTTACTTTCTCCGTGATCATCAACCTTTGTGGATTCTCTTTGTTCTAGACGCCTGAAATAAAGACAGTTGTCCTGAGTCACCTAAACCTCCACCGAGTGAGGCGCGGGAACTTGCCGGTATCAGAGAATTACGAAGAAGGCTGAACGTCCACAATTAAATGGTCATTGCCCAGAAAGAAGCGCCAGCCGGATCAGCCTGGGAAACAAGCTTCCATTAGACAATGAAGATGTGAGAATCTGGTACGGCCACAGTTCACGGTTTCCATAGATCCATGCAATTCCGTGTTGAATTTCAGTCCGAAAATGAAACCGCTGGAGCCTCTGTTCAGCAGGCCCTGGTGTAGCTCCCAGAGGCACAATGGTGCTCCTCCAGAATTTGGACGAAAAACGTTTTCACGGGAATAAGCAACCTTGATCAAGCCAGGTGGGTCTTGGAAAAACGAAATTGCTGCGTGTGCCTGCAATACTGACAAGCACTCACCTGTGTCACTCTATGGCGCATTCAGCACAGGAATCTGCATCGATTGAGCCAAGACAAAGGAAAGTTCAGGGAGGCAGCACCCGTGTAGAAAAGCATTTGTTCTTCAAAGAGGAGGCCAATATTGTGAAACGACATACCCATGGCAAATAGTTTTCATCGGCAGTTTCATGGAGCAATATTGCGGGGAGAGAAAAGGCACCACCTGAGGGAGGCACGCTCAAACAAACTACGTAGGGCAGGAGACGGGTCGCCCCCAGGCACTAGGGGTGTCGGGCCTCAACATTGTAAGCAGAGTTCACTGAAGTCCCTGAGAGAAGTTTTCTCCGGTGTCCTTCGTCTACGTTCCTAAATTTTACTCTGCGGTTTCTGATGACTCTGGGTTACGAACGGCCACCATTCACCATTCTCCTTACACTCGTGCGTCTCCATCGACCTTAAAGGAAAGGGAGGACACGCAGATGCTGGCAGCTAAATTCAGCAGAGTTAGTGTCAACACAAAAGAGACAGCTCTGTGGGGACCCGTCTTCCATGGTAAAACATTTCCTAACGAATAAGAAATCTTCCCATCGCAATGACAATATGAGAGAATTGCCACCGGTGGATTTGCCGATGTGCCTATAAACATCTTCTTCAGGCCATGAAGTAGTGAAGCAATGGAACTCAGGTGCTTCACCCTTTTTCCTAGACCAGTGAAACTTAAAAGACCACTATTGACTTGTGAGACATGACGTTGCTGGAAGCATCAGTGTACAGAGGCATGGGAACCTCAAAGGAGTTTCTTCCGTGTGAAAATAACAACCAGGCTGAACTTCATGGCAGGGTTCCAGATTCCCAGGAATTCCACGGGCTGTATTGCTCAGAGATAGAACCTACTGCTTGGGGCACACTTAATCTGAAAAACTTGCTGGACTCATGGCTTTCCAAAAGACCCAAGATTCTCAAAGAGCGAGCGTAAGTTTGACGGAAAAACAAACTGCCGGTAGCGCCTTTTGACCTTGAAAACGGCAAGAAGCAAGATTTCCCTTAAACCATGAATCTCAGAAACATTGTGACAGTGAAGGAAAACCAGTGAGAGCAGATGTACTTCCAATAATCCAACACTTAAATGAGACCTCATACCTAAATCCTATCCTAAAAACAACCCTAATCCTAACCCTAAACTAGGTGAAAAGCTAACCCTAGGTGTAAACCTAAACAGAGATGTAACCCTAAGCCTAGGTCTAACTGTATTCTCCTAACCTTAAACTTAACCCTAACCTAAGGCTCACCCTAAAGCAAGCCCTAACCATAACCGTATGTCTACCCTAAGGCTAACCCTAATCCTAACCCCAAATCTGATGTGAACATGCAGCTGCCCCTACAACTAACCTTACTCCTAACCGTCATTCTTCGCCTGAACCTAACAACTCTATCCCTCACCTTCAATCGATAGCTCAATTTCACCGTTAATGTAAACCAATCCCTTAAACTAGACAGAGAGCTAAACTTAACCTTAATGAAAACGGATGTAACACACAAACCGTAAACCTGACCCCAACTCAACCTCGCACACTGTCTAACCCTCACACAAATATTAACCCCAACCCATATCTAAACAGTCAAGTTTACCATAAGCCTAAATGAGACAATAGGTTCGCTCATCCTTAAGCACTAAACCCTACTCTTACCTTCAACCTCACACTCACCCTACATTTGATCCTCAGACTTACCATAACCCGAATCCTCACACAGCCGTAACTCTAACGTGAACTCTAACTCTGTCCCTAAACATGCCCAAATGCCTGTACCTATGCCCGTCTAAAGTTAAACCTAAACCGAAATCTTCTGTGCCACCATTTTGCAGCAGTTTAAAGAAGTACACTGGGAAAGATTTTTCTGCAAGGAAGAAACTGCAGGCGGCGTGCCTGAACTGAGAATATCATGCTGCACGAGTTCTTTGGCCTCAGATGCTAGAAGGGCCATGAGTGGGAAGTATAAAGAAACGGGACTTTACTTTCTCCGTGATCATCAACCTTTGTGGATTCTCTTTGTTCTAGACGCCTGAAATAAAGACAGTTGTCCTGAGTCACCTAAACCTCCACCGAGTGAGGCGCGGGAACTTGCCGGTATCAGAGAATTACGAAGAAGGCTGAACGTCCACAATTAAATGGTCATTGCCCAGAAAGAAGCGCCAGCCGGATCAGCCTGGGAAACAAGCTTCCATTAGACAATGAAGATGTGAGAATCTGGTACGGCCACAGTTCACGGTTTCCATAGATCCATGCAATTCCGTGTTGAATTTCAGTCCGAAAATGAAACCGCTGGAGCCTCTGTTCAGCAGGCCCTGGTGTAGCTCCCAGAGGCACAATGGTGCTCCTCTAGAATTTGGACGAAAAACGTTTTCACGGGAATAAGCAACCTTGATCAAGCCAGGTGGGTCTTGGAAAAACGAAATTGCTGCGTGTGCCTGCAATACTGACAAGCACTCACCTGTGTCACTCTATGGCGCATTCAGCACAGGAATCTGCATCGATTGAGCCAAGACAAAGGAAAGTTCAGGGAGGCAGCACCCGTGTAGAAAAGCGTTTGTTTTTCAAAGAGGAGGCCAATATTGTGAAACGACATACCCATGGCAAATAGTTTTCATCGGCAGTTTCATGGAGCAATATTGCGGGGAGAGAAAAGGCACCACCTGAGGGATGCACGCTCAAACAAACTACGTAGGGCAGGAGACGGGTCGCCCCCAGGCACTAGGGGTGTCGGGCCTCAACATTGTAAGCAGAGTTCACTGAAGTCCCTGAGAGAAGTTTTCTCCGGTGTCCTTCGTCTACGTTCCTAAAATTTACTCTGCGGTTTCTGATGACTCTGGGTTACGAACGGCCACCATTCACCATTCTCCTTACACTCGTGCGTCTCCATCGACCTTAAAGGAAAGGGAGGACACGCAGATGCTGGCAGCGAAATTCAGCAGAGTTAGTGTCAACACAAAAGAGACAGCTCTGTGGGGACCCGTCTTCCATGGTAAAACATTTCCTAACGAATAAGAAATCTTCCCATCGCAAAGTATATATGAGAGATGCCACCGGTGGATTTGCCGATGTGCCTATAAACATCTTCTTCAGGCCATGAAGTAGTGAAGCAATGGAACTCAGGCGCTTCACCCTTTTTCCTAGACCAGTGAAACTTAAAGAGCCACTATTGACCTGTGAGACATGACGTTGCTGGAAGCATCAGTGTACAGAGGCATGGGAACCTCAAAGGAGTTTCTTCCGTGTGAAAATAACAACCAGGCTGAACTTCATGGCAGGGTTCCAGATTCCCAGGAATTCCACGGGCTGTATTGCTCAGAGATAGAACCTACTGCTTGGGGCACACCTAATCTGAAAAACTTGCTGAACTCACGGCTTTCCCAAAGACCCAAGATTCTCAAAGAGCGAGCGTAAGTTTGACGGAAAAACAAACTGCCGGTAGCGCCTTTTGACCTTGAAACCGGCAAGAAGCAAGATTTCCCTTAAACCATGAATCTCAGAAACATTGTGACAGTGAAGGAAAACCAGTGAGAGCAGATGTACTTCCAATAATCCAACACTTAAATGAGACCTCATACCTAAATCCTATCCTAAAAACAACCCTAATCCTAACCCTAAACTAGGTGAAAAGCTAACCCTAGGTGTAAACCTAAACAGAGATGTAACCCTAAGCCTAGGTCTAACTGTATTCTCCTAACCTTAAACTTAACCCTAACCTAAGGCTCACCCTAAAGCAAGCCCTAACCATAACCGTATGTCTACCCTAAGGCTAACCCTAATCCTAACCCCAAATCTGATGTGAACATGCAGCTGCCCCACAACTAACCTTACTCCTAACCGTCATTCTTCGCCTGAACCTAACAACTCTATCCCTCACCTTCAATCGATAGCTCAATTTCACCGTTAATGTAAACCAATCCCTTAAACTAGACAGAGAGCTAAACTTAACCTTAATGAAAACGGATGTAACACACAAACCGTAAGCCTGACCCCAACTCAACCTCGCACACTGTCTAACCCTCACACAAATATTAACCCCAACCCATATCTAAACAGTCAAGTTTACCATAAGCCTAAATGAGACAATAGGTTCGCTCATCCTTAAGCACTAAACCCTACTCTTACCTTCCACCTCACACTCACCCTACATTTGATCCTCAGACTTACCATAACCCGAATCCTCACACAGCCGTAACTCTAACGTGAACTCTAACTCTGTCCCTAAACATGCCCAAATGCCTGTACCTATGCCCGTCTAAAGTTAAACCTAAACTGAAATCTTCTGTGCCACCATTTTGCAGCAGTTTAAAGAAGTACACTGGGAAAGATTTTTCTGCAAGGAAGAAACTGCAGGCGGCGTGCCTGAACTGAGAATATCATGCTGCACGAGTTCTTTGGCCTCAGATGCTAGAAGGGCCATGAGTGGGAAGTATAAAGAAACCGGACTTTACTTTCTCCGTGATCATCAACCTTTGTGGATTCTCTTTGTTCTAGACGCCTGAAATAAAGACAGTTGTCCTGAGTCACCTAAACCTCCACCGAGTGAGGCGCGGGAACTTGCCGGTATCAGAGAATTACGAAGAAGGCTGAACGTCCACAATTAAATGGTCATTGCCCAGAAAGAAGCGCCAGCCGGATCAGCATGGGAAACAAGCTTCCATTAGACAATGAAGATGTGAGAATCTGGTACGGCCACACTTCATCATTTCCATAGATCCATGCAATTCCGTGTTGAATTTCAGTCCGAAAATGAAACCGCTGGAGCCTCTGTTCAGCAGGCCCTGGTGTAGCTCCCAGAGGCACAATGGTGCTCCTCTAGAATTTGGACGAAAAACGTTTTCACGGGAATAAGCAACCTTGATCAAGCCAGGTGGGTCTTGGAAAAACGAAATTGCTGCGTGTGCCTGCAATACTGACAAGCACTCACCTGTGTCACTCTATGGCGCATTCAGCACAGGAATCTGCATCGATTGAGCCAAGACAAAGGAAAATTCAGGGAGGCAGCACCCGTGTAGAAAAGCATTTGTTGTTCAAAGAGGAGGCCAATATTGTGAAACGACATACCCATGGCAAATAGTTTTCATCGGCAATTTCATGGAACAATATTGCGGGGAGAGAAAAGGCACCACCTGAGGGAGGCACGCTCAAACAAACTACGTAGAGCAGGAGACGGGTCGCCCCCAGGCACTAGGGGTGTCGGGCCTCAACATTGTAAGCAGAGTTCACTGAAGTCCCTGAGAGAAGTTTTCTCCGGTGTCCTTCGTCTAGGTTCCTAAAATTTACTCTGCGGTTTCTGATGACTCTGGGTTACGAACGGCCACCATTCACCATTCTCCTTACACTCGTGCGTCTCCATCGACCTTAAAGGAAAGGGAGGAAACGCAGATGCTGGCAGCTAAATTCAGCAGAGTTAGTGTCAACACAAAAGAGACAGCTCTGTGGGGACCCGTCTTCCATGGTAAAACATTTCCTAACGAATAAGAAATCTTCCCATCGCAATGACAATATGAGAGAATTGCCACCGGTGGATTTGCCGATGTGCCTATAAACATCTTCTTCAGGCCATGAAGTAGTGAAGCAATGGAACTCAGGCGCTTCACCCTTTTTCCTAGACCAGTGAAACTTAAAAGAGCCACTATTGACCTGTGAGACATGACGTTGCTGGAAGCATCAGTGTACAGAGGCATGGGAACCTCAAAGGAGTTTCTTCCGTGTGAAAATAACAACCAGGCTGAACTTCATGGCAGGGTTCCAGATTCCCAGGAATTCCACGGGCTGTATTGCTCAGAGATAGAACCTACTGCTTGGGGCACACTTAATCTGAAAAACTTGCTGGACTCACGGCTTTCCCAAAGACCCAAGATTCTCAAAGAGCGAGCGTAAGTTTGACGGAAAAACAAACTGCCGGTAGCGCCTTTTGACCTTGAAAACGGCAAGAAGCAAGATTTCCCTTAAACCATGAATCTCAGAAACATTGTGACAGTGAAGGAAAACCAGTGAGAGCAGATGTACTTCCAATAATCCAACACTTAAATGAGACCTCATACCTAAATCCTATCCTAAAAACAACCCTAATCCTAACCCTAAACTAGGTCAAAAGCTAACCTTAGGTGTAAACCTAAACAGAGATGTAACCCTAAGCCTAGGTCTAACTGTATTCTCCTAACCTTAAACTTAACCCTAACCTAAGGCTCACCCTAAAGCAAGCCCTAACCATAACCGTATGTCTACCCTAAGGCTAACCCTAATCCTAACCCCAAATCTGATGTGAACATGCAGCTGCCCCTACAACTAACCTTACTCCTAACCGTCATTCTTCGCCTGAACCTAACAACTCTATCCCTCACCTTCAATCGATAGCTCAATTTCACCGTTAATGTAAACCAATCCCTTAAACTAGACAGAGAGCTAAACTTAACCTTAATGAAAACGGATGTAACACACAAACCGTAAGCCTGACCCCAACTCAACCTCGCACACTGTCTAACCCTCACACAAATATTAACCCCAACCCATATCTAAACAGTCAAGTTTACCATAAGCCTAAATGAGACAATAGGTTCGCTCATCCTTAAGCACTAAACCCTACTCTTACCTTCCACCTCACACTCACCCTACATTTGATCCTCAGACTTACCATAACCCGAATCCTTACACAGCCGTAACTCTAACGTGAACTCTAACTCTGTCCCTAAACATGCCCAAATGCCTGTACCTATGCCCGTCTAAAGTTAAACCTAAACTGAAATCTTCTGTGCCACCATTTTGCAGCAGTTTAAAGAAGTACACTGGGAAAGATTTTTCTGCAAGGAAGAAACTGCAGGCGGCGTGCCTGAACTGAGAATATCATGCTGCACGAGTTCTTTGGCCTCAGATGCTAGAAGGGCCATGAGTGGGAAGTATAAAGAAACGGGACTTTACTTTCTCCGTGATCATCAACCTTTGTGGATTCTCTTTGTTCTAGACGCCTGAAATAAAGACAGTTGTCCTGAGTCACCTAAACCTCCACCGAGTGAGGCGCGGGAACTTGCCGGTATCAGAGAATTACGAAGAAGGCTGAACGTCCACAATTAAATGGTCATTGCCCAGAAAGAAGCGCCAGCCGGATCAGCCTGGGAAACAAGCTTCCATTAGACAATGAAGATGTGAGAATCTGGTACGGCCACAGTTCACGGTTTCCATAGATCCATGCAATTCCATGTTGAATTTCAGTCCGAAAATGAAACCGCTGGAGCCTCTGTTCAGCAGGCCCTGGTGTAGCTCCCAGAGGCACAATGGTGCTCCTCCAGAATTTGGACGAAAAACGTTTTCACGGGAATAAGCAACCTTGATCAAGCCAGGTGGGTCTTGGAAAAACGAAATTGCTGCGTGTGCCTGCAATACTGACAAGCACTCACCTGTGTCACTCTATGGCGCATTCAGCACAGGAATCTGCATCGATTGAGCCAAGACAAAGGAAAGTTCAGGGAGGCAGCACCCGTGTAGAAAAGCGTTTGTTGTTCAAAGAGGAGGCCAATATTGTGAAACGACATACCCATGGCAAATAGTTTTCATCGGCAGTTTCATGGAGCAATATTGCGGGGAGAGAAAAGGCACCACCTGAGGGAGGCACGCTCAAACAAACTACGTAGGGCAGGAGACGGGTCGCCCCCAGGCACTAGGGGTGTCGGGCCTCAACATTGTAAGCAGAGTTCACTGAAGTCCCTGAGAGAAGTTTTCTCCGGTGTCCTTCGTCTACGTTCCTAAAATTTACTCTGCGGTTTCTGATGACTCTGGGTTACGAACGGCCACCATTCACCATTCTCCTTACACTCGTGCGTCTCCATCGACCTTAAAGGAAAGGGAGGACACGCAGATGCTGGCAGCTAAATTCAGCAGAGTTAGTGTCAACACAAAAGAGACAGCTCTGTGGGGACCCGTCTTCCATGGTAAAACATTTCCTAACGAATAAGAAATCTTCCCATCGCAATGACAATATGAGAGAATTGCCACCGGTGGATTTGCCGATGTGCCTATAAACATCTTCAGGCCATGAAGTAGTGAAGCAATGGAACTCAGGCGCTTCACCCTTTTTCCTAGACCAGTGAAACTTGAAGAGCCACTATTGACCTGTGAGACATGACGTTGCTGGAAGCATCAGTGTACAGAGGCATGGGAAACTCAAAGGAGTTTCTTCCGTGTGAAAATAGCAACCAGGCTGAACTTCATGGCAGGGTTCCAGATTCCCAGGAATTCCATGGGCTGTATTGCTCAGAGATAGAACCTACTGCTCGGGGCACACTTAATCTGAAAAACTAGCTGGACTCACGGCTTTCCCAAATACCCAAGATTCTCAAAGAGCGAGCGTAAGTTTGACGGAAAAACAAACTGCCGGTAGCGCCTTTTGACCTTGAAAACGGCAAGAAGCAAGATTTCCCTTAAACCATGAATCTCAGAAACATTGTGACAGTGAAGGAAAACCAGTGAGAGCAGATGTACTTCCAATAATCCAACACTTAAATGAGACCTCATACCTAAATCCTATCCTAAAAACAACCCTAATCCTAACCCTAAACTAGGTGAAAAGCAAACCCTAGGTGTAAACCTAAACAGAGATGTAACCCTAAGCCTAGGTCTAAATGTATTCTCCTAACCTTAAACTTAACCCTAACCTAAGGCTCACCCTAAAGCAAGCCCTAACCATAACCGTATGTCTACCCTAAGGCTAACCCTAATCCTAACCCCAAATCTGATGTGAACATGCAGCTGCCCCTACAACTAACCTTACTCCTAACCGTCATTCTTCGCCTGAACCTAACTTAACTCTATCCCTCACCTTCAATCGATAACTCAATTTCACCGTTAATGTAAACCAATCCCTTAAACTAGACAGAGAGCTAAACTTAACCTTAATGAAAACGGATGTAACACACAAACCGTAAGCCTGACCCCAACTCAACCTCGCACACTGTCTAACCCTCACACAAATATTAACCCCAACCCATATCTAAACAGTCAAGTTTACCATAAGCCTAAATGAGACAATAGGTTCGCTCATCCTTAAGCACTAAACCCTACTCTTATCTTCCAACTCACACTGCCCCTACATTTGATCCTCAGACTTACCATAACCCGAATCCTCACACAGCCGTAACTCTAACGTGAACTCTAACTCTGTCCCTAAACATGCCCAAATGCCTGTACCTATGCCCGTCTAAAGTTAAACCTAAATCGAAATCTTCTGTGCCACCATTTTGCAGCAGTTTAAAGAAGTACACTGGGAAAGATTTTTCTGCAAGGAAGGAACTGCAGGCGGCGTGCCTGAACTGAGAATATCATGCTGCACGAGCTCTTTGGCCTCAGATGCTAGAAGTGCCATGAGTGGGCACTATAAAGAAACGGGACTTTACTTTCTCCATGATCATCCACCTTGGTGGATTCTCTTTGTTCTAGACGCCTGAAATAAAGACAGTTGTCCTGAGTCACCTAAACCTCCACCGAGTGAGGCGCGGGAACTTGCCGGTATCAGAATTCCGAAGAAGGCTGAACGTCCACAATTAAATGGTCATTGCCCAGAAAGAAGCGCCAGCCAGATCAGCCTGGGAAACAAGCTTCCATTAGACAATGAAGATGTGAGAATCTGGTACGGCCACAGTTCACGGTTTCCATAGATCCATGCAATTCCGTGTTGAATTTCAGTCCGAAAATGAAACCGCTGGAGCCTCTGTTCAGCAGGCCCTGATGTAGCTTACAGAGGCACAATGGTGCTCCTCTAGAATTTGGACGAAAAACGTTTTCACGGTAATAAACCTTGATCAAGCCAGGTGGGTCTTGGAAAAACGAAATTGCTGCGTGTGCCTGCAATACTGACAAGCACTCACCTGTGTCACTCTATGGCGCATTCAGCACAGGAATCTGCATCGATTGAGCCAAGACAAAGGAAAGTTCATGGAGGCAGCACCCGTGTAGAAAAGCATTTGTTCTTCAAAGAGGAGGCTAATATTTTGAAAGGACATACCCATGGCATATAGTTTTCATCGACAGTTTCATGGAGCAATATTGCGGGCAGAGAAAAGGCACCACCTGAGGGAGGCACGCTCAAAAAAACTACGTAGGGCAGGAGACGGGTCGCCCACAGGCACTAGGAGTGTCGGGCCTCAACATTGTAAGCAGAGTTCACTGAAGTCCCTGAGTGAAGTTTTCTCCGGTGTCCTTCGTCTACGTTCCTAAAATTTACTCTGCGGTTTCTGATGACTCTGGGTTACGAACGGCCACCATTCACCGTTCTCCTTACACTCGTGCGTCTCCATCGACCTTACATGGTAAAACATTTCCTAACGAATAAGAAATCTTCCCATCGCAATGACAATATGAGAGAATTGCCACCGGTGGATTTGCCGATGTGCCTATAAACATCTTCAGGCCATGAAGTAGTGAAGCACGGGAACCCAGGCGCTTCACCCTTTTTCCTAGACCAGTGAAACTTAAAGAGCCACTATTGACCTGTGAGACATGACGTTGCTGGAAGCATCAGTGTACAGAGGGATGGGAACCTCAAAGGAGTTTCTTCCGTGTGAAAATAACAACCAGGCTGAACTTCATGGCAGGGTTCCAGATTCCCAGGAATTCCACGGGCTGTATTGCTCAGAGATAGAACCTACTGCTTGGGGCACACTTAATCTGAAAAACTTGCTGGACTCACGGCTTTCCCAAAGACCCAAGATTCTCAAAGAGCGAGCGTAAGTTTGACGGAAAAACAAACTGCCGGTAGCGCCTTTTGACCTTGAAAACGGCAAGAAGCAAGATTTCCCTTAAACCATGAATCTCAGAAACATTGTGACAGTGAAGGAAAACCAGTGAGAGCAGATGTACTTCCAATAATCCAACACTTAAATGAGACCTCATACCTAAATCCTATCCTAAAAACAACCCTAATCCTAACCCTAAACTAGGTGAAAAGCTAACCCTAGGTGTAAACCTAAACAGAGATGTAACCCTAAGCCTAGGTCTAACTGTATTCTCCTAACCTTAAACTTAACCCTAACCTAAGGCTCACCCTAAAGCAAGCCCTAACCATAACCGTATGTCTACCCTAAGGCTAACCCTAATCCTAACCCCAAATCTGATGTGAACATGCAGCTGCCCCTACAACTAACCTTACTCCTAACCGTCATTCTTCGCCTGAACCTAACAACTCTATCCCTCACCTTCAATCGATAGCTCAATTTCACCGTTAATGTAAACCAATCCCTTAAACTAGACAGAGAGCTAAACTTAACCTTAATGAAAACGGATGTAACACACAAACCGTAAGCCTGACCCCAACTCAACCTCGCACACTGTCTAACCCTCACACAAATATTAACCCCAACCCATATCTAAACAGTCAAGTTTACCATAAGCCTAAATGAGACAATAGGTTCGCTCATCCTTAAGCACTAAACCCTACTCTTACCTTCAACCTCACACTCACCCTACATTTGATCCTCAGACTTACCATAACCCGAATCCTCACACAGCCGTAACTCTAACGTGAACTCTAACTCTGTCCCTAAACATGCCCAAATGCCTGTACCTATGCCCGTCTAAAGCTAAACCTAAACCGAAATCTTCTGTGCCACCATTTTGCAGCAGTTTAAAGAAGTACACTGGGAAAGATTTTTCTGCAAGGAAGAAACTGCAGGCGGCGTGCCTGAACTGAGAATATCATGCTGCACGAGTTCTTTGGCCTCAGATGCTAGAAGGGCCATGAGTGGGAAGTATAAAGAAACGGGACTTTACTTTCTCCGTGATCATCAACCTTTGTGGATTCTCTTTGTTCTAGACGCCTGAAATAAAGACAGTTGTCCTGAGTCACCTAAACCTCCACCGAGTGAGACGCGGGAACTTGCCGGTATCAGAGAATTACGAAGAAGGCTGAACGTCCACAATTAAATGGTCATTGCCCAGAAAGAAGCGCAAGCCGGATCAGCATGGGAAACAAGCTTCCATTAGACAATGAAGATGTGAGAATCTGGTACGGCCACACTTCATCATTTCCATAGATCCATGCAATTCCGTGTTGAATTTCAGTCCGAAAATGAGACCGCTGGAGCCTCTGTTCAGCAGGCCCTGATGTAGCTCCCAGAGGCACAATGGTGCTCCTCTAGAATTTGGACGAAAAACGTTTTCACGGGAATAAGCAACCTTGATCAAGCCAGGTGGGTCTTGGAAAAACGAAATTGCTGCGTGTGCCTGCAATACTGACAAGCACTCACCTGTGTCACTCTATGGCGCATTCAGCACAGGAATCTGCATCGATTGAGCCAAGACAAAGGAAAGTTCAGGGAGGCAGCACCCGTATAGAAAAGCATTTGTTCTTCAAAGAGGAGGCCAATATTGTGAAACGACATACCCATGGCAAATAGTTTTCATCGGCAGTTTCATGGAGCAATATTGCGGGGAGAGAAAAGGCACCACCTGAGGGAGGCACGCTCAAAAAAACTACGTAGGGCAGGAGACGGGTCGCCCCCAGGCACTAGGGGTGTCGGGCCTCAACATTGTAAGCAGAGTTCACTGAAGTCCCTGAGTGAATTTTTCTCCGGTGTCCTTCGTCTACGTTCCTAAAATTTACTCTGCGGTTTCTGATGACTCTGGGTTACGAACGGCCACCATTCACCGTTCTCCTTACACTCGTGCGTCTCCATCAACCTTACATGGTAAAACATTTCCTAACGAATAAGAAATCTTCCCATCGCAATGACAATATGAGAGAATTGCCACCGGTGGATTTGCCGATGTGCCTATAAACATCTTCAGGCCATGAAGTAGTGAAGCACGGGAACCCAGGCGCTTCACCCTTTTTCCTAGACCAGTGAAATTTAAAGAGCCACTATTGACCTGTGAGACATGACGTTGCTGGAAGCATCAGTGTACAGAGGCATGGGAACCTCAAAGGAGTTTCTTCCGTGTGAAAATAACAACCAGGCTGAACTTCATGGCAGGGTTCCAGATTCCCAGGAATTCCACGGGCTGTATTGCTCAGAGATAGAACCTACTGCTTGGGGCACACTTAATCTGAAAAACTTGCTGGACTCACGGCTTTCCCAAAGACCCAAGATTCTCAAAGAGCGAGCGTAAGTTTGACGGAAAAACAAACTGCCGGTAGCGCCTTTTGACCTTGAAAACGGCAAGAAGCAAGATTTCCCTTAAACCATGAATCTCAGAAACATTGTGACAGTGAAGGAAAACCAGTGAGAGCAGATGTACTTCCAATAATCCAACACTTAAATTAGACCTCATACCTAAATCCTATCCTAAAAACAACCCTAATCCTAACCCTAAACTAGGTGAAAAGCTAACCCTAGGTGTAAACCTAAACAGAGATGTAACCCTAAGCCTAGGTCTAACTGTATTCTCCTAACCTTAAACTTAATCCTAACCTAAGGCTCACCCTAAAGCAAGCCCTAACCATAACCGTATGTCTACCCTAAGGCTAACCCTAATCCTAACCCCAAATCTGATGTGAACATGCAGCTGCCCCTACAACTAACCTTACTCCTAACCGTCATTCTTCGCCTGAACCTAACAACTCTATCCCTCACCTTCAATCGATAGCTCAATTTCACCGTTAATGTAAACCAATCCCTTAAACTAGACAGAGAGCTAAACTTAACCTTAATGAAAACGGATGTAACACACAAACCGTAAGCCTGACCCCAACTCAACCTCGCACACTGTCTAACCCTCACACAAATATTAACCCCAACCCATATCTAAACAGTCAAGTTTACCATAAGCCTAAATGAGACAATAGGTTCGCTCATCCTTAAGCACTAAACCCTACTCTTACCTTCCACCTCACACTCACCCTACATTTGATCCTCAGACTTACCATAACCCGAATCCACACACAGCCGTAACTCTATCGTGAACTCTAACTCTGTCCCTAAGCATGCCCAAATGCCTGTACCTATGCCCGTCTAAAGTTAAACCTAAACCGAAATCTTCTGTGCCACCATTTTGCAGCAGTTTAAAGAAGTACACTAGGAAAGATTTTTCTGCAAGGAAGAAACTGCAGGCGGCGTGCCTGAACTGAGAATATCATGCTGCACGAGCTCTTTGGCTGCAGATGCTAGAAGGGCCATGAGTGGGAAGTATAAAGAAACGGGACTTTACTTTCTCCGTGATCATCAACCTTTCTGGATTCTCTTTGTTCTAGACGCCTGAAATAAAGACAGTTGTCCTGAGTCACCTAAACCTCCACCGAGTGAGACGCGGGAACTTGCCGGTATCAGAGAATTACGAAGAAGGCTGAACGTCCACAATTAAATGGTCATTGCCCAGAAAGAAGCGCAAGCCGGATCAGCATGGGAAACAAGCTTCCATTAGACAATGAAGATGTGAGAATCTGGTACGGCCACACTTCATCATTTCCATAGATCCATGCAATTCCGTGTTGAATTTCAGTCCGAAAATGAGACCGCTGGAGCCTCTGTTCAGCAGGCCCTGATGTAGCTCCCAGAGGCACAATGGTGCTCCTCTAGAATTTGGACGAAAAACGTTTTCACGGGAATAAGCAACCTTGATCAAGCCAGGTGGGTCTTGGAAAAACGAAATTGCTGCGTGTGCCGGCAATACTGACAAGCACTCACCTGTGTCACTCTATGGCGCATTCAGCACAGGAATCTGCATCGATTGAGCCAAGACAAAGGAAAGTTCAGGGAGGCAGCACCCGTGTAGAAAAGCATTTGTTCTTCAAAGAGGAGGCCAATATTGTGAAACGACATACCCATGGCAAATAGTTTTCATCGGCAGTTTCATGGAGCAATATTGCGGGGAGAGAAAAGGCACCACCTGAGGGAGGCACGCTCAAAAAAACTACGTAGGGCAGAAGACGGGTCGCCCCCAGGCACTAGGGGTGTCGGGCCTCAACATTGTAAGCAGAGTTCACTGAAGTCCCTGAGTGAATTTTTCTCCGGTGTCCTTCGTCTACGTTCCTAAAATTTACTCTGCGGTTTCTGATGACTCTGGGTTACGAACGGCCACCATTCACCGTTCTCCTTACACTCGTGCGTCTCCATCAACCTTACATGGTAAAACATTTCCTAACGAATAAGAAATCTTCCCATCGCAATGACAATATGAGAGAATTGCCACCGGTGGATTTGCCGATGTGCCTATAAACATCTTCAGGCCATGAAGTAGTGAAGCACGGGAACCCAGGCGCTTCACCCTTTTTCCTAGACCAGTGAAATTTAAAGAGCCACTATTGACCTGTGAGACATGACGTTGCTGGAAGCATCAGTGTACAGAGGCATGGGAACCTCAAAGGAGTTTCTTCCGTGTGAAAATAACAACCAGGCTGAACTTCATGGCAGGGTTCCAGATTCCCAGGAATTCCACGGGCTGTATTGCTCAGAGATAGAACCTACTGCTTGGGGCACACTTAATCTGAAAAGCTTGCTGGACTCACGGCTTTCCCAAAGACCCAAGATTCTCAAAGAGCGAGCGTAAGTTTGACGGAAAAACAAACTGCCGGTAGCGCCTTTTGACCTTGAAAACGGCAAGAAGCAAGATTTCCCTTAAACCATGAATCTCAGAAACATTGTGACAGTGAAGGAAAACCAGTGAGAGCAGATGTACTTCCAATAATCCAACACTTAAATGAGACCTCATACCTAAATCCTATCCTAAAAACAACCCTAATCCTAACCCTAAACTAGGTGAAAAGCTAACCCTAGGTGTAAACCTAAACAGAGATGTAACCCTAAGCCTAGGTCTAACTGTATTCTCCTAAACTTAAACTTAATCCTAACCTAAGGCTCACCCTAAAGCAAGCCCTAACCATAACCGTATGTCTACCTTAAGGCTAACCCTAATCCTAACCCCAAATCTGATGTGAACATGCAGCTGCCCCTACAACTAACCTTACTCCTAACCGTCATTCTTCGCCTGAACCTAACAACTCTATCCCTCACCTTCAATCGATAGCTCAATTTCACCGTTAATGTAAACCAATCCCTTAAACTAGACAGAGAGCTAAACTTAACCTTAATGAAAACGGATGTAACACACAAACCGTAAGCCTGACCCCAAATCAACCTCGCACACTGTCTAACCCTCACACAAATATTAACCCCAACCCATATCTAAACAGTCAAGTTTACCATAAGCCTAAATGAGACAATAGGTTCGCTCATCCTTAAGCACTAAACCCTACTCTTACCTTCCACCTCACACTCACCCTACATTTGATCCTCAGACTTACCATAACCCGAATCCTCACACAGCCGTAACTCTATCGTGAACTCTAACTCTGTCCCTAAGCATGCCCAAATGCCTGTACCTATGCCCGTCTAAAGTTAAACCTAAACCGAAATCTTCTGTGCCACCATTTTGCAGCAGTTTAAAGAAGTACACTAGGAAAGATTTTTCTGCAAGGAAGAAACTGCAGGCGGCGTGCCTGAACTGAGAATATCATGCTGCACGAGCTCTTTGGCTGCAGATGCTAGAAGTACCATGAGTGGGTACTATAAAGAAACGGGATTTTACATTCTCCATGATCATCAACCTTTGTGGATTCTCTTTGTTCTAGACGCCTGAAATAAAGACAGTTGTCCTGAGTCACCTAAACCTCCACCGAGTGGTCTTAGTGAGGCGCTTCCTCCCTGAACTTTCCTTTGTCTTGGCTCAATCGATGCAGATTCCTGTGCTGAATGCGCCATAGAGTGACACAGGTGTGTGCTTGTCAGCATTCCAGGCACACGCAGCAATTTCGTTTTTCCAAGACCGACCTGGCTTGATCAAGTTAGCTTATTCCCGTGAAAACGTTTTTCGTCCAAATTCTAGAGGAGCACCATTGTGCCTCTGGGAGCTACACCAGGGCCTGCTGAACAGAGGCTCCAGCGGTTTCATTTTAGGACTGAAATTCAACACGGAATTGCATGGATCTATGGAAACCGTGAACTGTGGCCGTACCAGATTCTCACATCTTCATTGTCTAATGGAAGCTTGTTTCTCAGGCTGATCCGGCTGGCGCTTCTTTCTGGGCAATTAACATTTAATTGTGGACGTTCAGCCTTCTTCGGAATTCTCTGATACCGGCAAGTTCCCGCGCCTCACTCGGTGGAGGTTTAGGTGACTCAGGACAACTGTCTTTATTTCAGGCGTCTAGAACAAAGAGAATCCACAAAGATTGATGATCACCGATAAAGTAAAGTCCCGTTTATACCTCCCACTCATGGCACTTCTAGCATCTGAGGCTAAAGAGCTCGTGCAGCATGATATTCTCAGTTCAGGCACGCCGCCTGCAATTTCTTCCTTGCAGAAAAATCTTTCCCAGTGTACTTCTTTAAACTGCTGCAAAATGGTGGCACAGAAGATTTCGGTTTAGGTTTAACTTTAGACGGGCATAGGTACAGGCATTTGGGCATGTTTAGGGACAGAGTTAGAGTTCACGTTAGAGTTACGGCTGTGTGAGGATTCGGGTTATGGTAAGTCTGAGTATCAAATGTAGGTTGAGTGTGAGGTGGAAGGTAATAGTAGGGTTTAGTGCTTAAGGATAAGCGAACCTATTGTCTCATTTAGGCTTATGGTAAACTTGACTGTTTAGATATGGGTTGGGGTTAATATTTGTGTGAGGGTTAGACAGTGTGCGAAGTTAAGAGTTGGGGTCAGGCTTACGGTTTGTGTGTTACATCCGTTTTCATTAAGGTTAAGTTTAGCTCTCTGTCTAGTTTAAGGTATTGCTTTACATTAACGGTGAAATTGAGCTATCGATTGAAGGTGAGGGATAGAGTTGTTAGGTTCAGGCGAAGAATGACGGTTAGGAGTAAGGTTAGTTGTAGGGGGAGCTGCATGTTCACATCCGATTTGGGGTTAGGATTAGGCTTAGCCTTAGGGTAGACATACGGTTAGCGTTAGGGCTTGGTTTAGGGTGAGCCTTAGGTTAGGGTTAAGTTTAAGTTTAGGAGTATACAGAGTTAGACCTAGGCTTAGGGTTACATCTCTGTTTAGGTTCAGACCTAGGGTTAGGTTTTCACCTAGGTTAGGGTTAGGATTAGGGTTGGTTTTAGGATAGGATTTAGGTATGAGGTCTAATTTAAGTGTTGGATTATTGGAAGTACATCGTCTCTCACTGGTTTTCCTTCATGATCAAAATGTTTCTGAGATTCAAGGTGTAAGGGAAATCTTGCTTCTTGCCGGTTTCAAGGTAAAAAAGGCACCACCGGCAGTTTGTTTTTTCCGTCAAACTTACGCTCGCTCTTTGAGAATCATGGGTCTTTGGGAAAGCCGTGAGTCCAGCAAGCTTTTCAGATTGTGCCCCAAGCAGTAGGTTCTATCTTTGAGCAATACAGCCCGTGGAATTCCTAGGAATCTGGAACCCTGCAATGAAGTTCAACCTGGTTGTTATTTTCACACGGAAGAAACTCCTTTGAGGTTCCCATGCCTCTGTACACTGATGCTTCCAGCAACGTCATGTCTCACAGGTCAATAGTGGCTCTTTAATTTTCACTGGTCTAGGGAAAAGGGTGAAGCGCCTGGGTTCCCGTGCTTCACTACTTCATGGCCTGAAGATGTTTGTAGGCACATCGGCAAATCCATCGGTGGCAATTCTCTCATATTGTCATTGCGATGGGAAGATTTCTTATTCCCTAGGAAATGTTTTACCATGGAAGACGGGTCCCCACAGAGCTGTCTCTTTTGTGTTGAGACAAACTCTGCTGAATTGAGCTGCCAGCATCTGCGTGTACTCCCTTTCCTTTAAGGTCGATGGAGTCGCACGAGTGTAAGGAGAACGGTGAATGGTGGCCGTTCGTAACACAGAGTCATCAGAAACCGCAGAGTATATTTTAGGAACGTAGACGTAGGATACTGGAGTAAACTTCACTCAGGGACTTCAGTGAACTCTGCTTACAATATTGAGGCACGACACCCCTAGTGTTGGGGGCCACCCGTCTCTTTCCCTAGGTAGTTTTTTTGAGCGTGCCTCCCTCAGGTGGTGCCTTTTCACTCCCTGCAATATTGCTTCATGAAACTCTGCCGATGAAAACTATTTGCCATGGGTATGTCGTTTCACAATATTGGCCTCCTCTTTGAAGAACAAATGCTTTTCTACACGGGTGCTGCCTCCCTGAACTTCCCTTTGTGTTGGCTCAATCGATGCAGATTCCTGTGCTGAATGCGCCATAGAGTGACACAGGTGTGTGCTTGTCAGTATTGCAGGCACACGCAGCAATTTCGTTTTTCCAAGACCCACCTGGCTTGATCAAGGTTGCTTATTCCCGTGAAAACGTTTTTCGTCCAAATTCTAGAGGAGCACCATTGTGCCTCTGGGAGCTACACCAGGGCCTGCTGAACAGAGGCTCCAGCGGTTTAATTTTCGGACTGAAATTCAACACGGAATTGCATGGATCTATGGAAACTTTGAACTGTGGCCGTACCAGATTCTCACATCTTCAATGTCTAATGGAAGCTTGTTTCCCAGGCTGATCCGGCTGGCGCTTCATTTCTGGGCAATAACCATTAAATTGTGGACGTTCAGCCTTCTTCGGAATTCTCTGATACCGGCAAGTTCCCGGGCCTCACGAAGACCACTCAGTGGAGGTTTAGGTGACTCAGGACAACTGTCTTTATTTCAGGCGTCTAGAACAAAGAGAATCCACAAAGGTTGATGATCATGGAGAAAGTAAAGTCCCGTTTCTTTATAGTGCCCACTCATGGCACTTCTAGCATCTGAGGCCAAAGAGCTCGTGCAGCATGATATTCTCAGTTCAGGCACGCCGCCTGCAATTTCTTCCTTGCAGAAAAATCTTTCCCAGTGTACTTCTTTAAACTGCTGCAAAATGGTGGCACAGAAGATTTCGGTTTAGGTTTAACTTTAGACGGGCATAGGTACAGGCATTTGGGCATGTTTAGGGACAGAGTTAGAGTTCACGTTAGAGTTACGGCTGTGTGAGGATTCGGGTTATGGTAAGTCTGAGTATCAAATGTAGGTTGAGTGTGAGGTGGAAGGTAATAGTAGGGTTTAGTGCTTAAGGATAAGCGAACCTATTGTCTCATTTAGGCTTATGGTAAACTTGACTGTTTAGATATGGGTTGGGGTTAATATTTGTGTGAGGGTTAGACAGTGTGCGAAGTTAAGAGTTGGGGTCAGGCTTACGGTTTGTGTGTTACATCCGTTTTCATTAAGGTTAAGTTTAGCTCTCTGTCTAGTTTAAGGTATTGCTTTACATTAACGGTGAAATTGAGCTATCGATTGAAGGTGAGGGATAGAGTTGTTAGGTTCAGGCGAAGAATGACGGTTAGGAGTAAGGTTAGTTGTAGGGGGAGCTGCATGTTCACATCCGATTTGGGGTTAGGATTAGGCTTAGCCTTAGGGTAGACATACGGTTAGCGTTAGGGCTTGGTTTAGGGTGAGCCTTAGGTTAGGGTTAAGTTTAAGTTTAGGAGTATACAGAGTTAGACCTAGGCTTAGGGTTACATCTCTGTTTAGGTTCAGACCTAGGGTTAGGTTTTCACCTAGGTTAGGGTTAGGATTAGGGTTGGTTTTAGGATAGGATTTAGGTATGAGGTCTAATTTAAGTGTTGGATTATTGGAAGTACATCGTCTCTCACTGGTTTTCCTTCATGATCAAAATGTTTCTGAGATTCAAGGTGTAAGGGAAATCTTGCTTCTTGCCGGTTTCAAGGTAAAAAAGGCACCACCGGCAGTTTGTTTTTTCCGTCAAACTTACGCTCGCTCTTTGAGAATCATGGGTCTTTGGGAAAGCCGTGAGTCCAGCAAGCTTTTCAGATTGTGCCCCAAGCAATAGGTTCTATCTCTGAGCAATACAGCCCGTGGAATTCCTAGGAATCTGGAACCCTGCAATGAAGTTCAGCCTGGTTGTTATTTTCACACGGAAGAAACTCCTTTGAGGTTCCCATGCCTCTGTACACTGATGCTTCCAGCCACGTCATGTCTCACAGGTCAATAGTGGCTCTTTAACTTTCACTGGTCTAGGGAAAAGGGTGAAGCGCCTGGGTTCCCGTGCTTCACTACTTCATGGCCTGAAGATGTTTGTAGGCACATCCGCAAATCCATCGGTGGCAATTCTCTCATATTGTCATTGCGATGGGAAGATTTCTTATTCGTTAGGAAATGTTTTACCATGGAAGACGGGTCCCCACAGAGCTGTCTCTTTTGTGTTGAGACAAACTCTGCTGAATTGAGCTGCCAGCATCTGCGTGTCCTCCCTTTCCTTTAAGGTCGATGGAGACGCACGAGTGTAAGGAGAACGGTGAATTGTGGCCGTTCGTAACACAGACTCATCAGAAACCGCAGAGTAAATTTTAGGAACGTAGACGTAGGATACTGGAGAAAACTTCACTCAGGAACTTCAGTGAACTCTGCTTACAATGTTGAGGCACGACACCCCTAGTGTTGGGTGCCACCCTCTCTTTCCCTAGGTAGTATTTTTGAGTGTGCCTCCCTCAGGTGGTGCCTTTTCTCTCCCTGCAATATTGCTTCATGAAACTCTGCCGATGAAAACTATTTGCCATGGGTATGTCCTTTCACAATATTGGCCTCCTCTTTGAAGAACAAATGCTTTTCTACACGGGTGCTGCCTCCCTGAACTTCCCTTTGTCTTGGCTCAATCGATGCAGATTCCTGTGCTGAATGCGCCATGGAGTGACACACGTGTGTGCTTGTCAGTATTGCAGGCACACGCAGCAATTTCGTTTTTCCAAGACCCACCTGGCTTGATCAAGGTTGCTTATTCCCGTGAAAACGTTTTTCGTCCAAATTCTAGAGGAGCACCATTGTGCCTCTGGGAGCTACACCAGGGCCTGCTGAACAGAGGCTCCAGCGGTTTCATTTTCGGACTGAAATTCAACACGGAATTGCATGGATCTATGGAAACCATGAAGTGTGGCCGTACCAGATACTCACATCTTCATTGTCTAATGGAAGCTTGTTTCCCAGGCTGATCCGGCTGGCGCTTCATTTCTGGGCAATGACCATTTAATTGTGGACTTTCAGCCTTCGGAATTCTCTGATACCGTCAAGTACCCCCGCCTCACTAAGGCCACTCGGTGGAGGTTTATGTGACTCAGGACAACTGTCTTTATTTCAGGGGTCTAGACAAAAGAGAATCCACAAAGGTTGATGATCACGGAGAAAGTAAATTCCCATTTCTTTATAGTGCCCACACATGTCACTTCTAGCATCTGAGGACAAAGAGCTCGTGCAGTATGATATTCTCAGTTCAGGCACGCCGCCAGCAGTTTCTTTCTTGCAGAAAAATCTTTCCCAGTGTACTTCTTTAAACTGCTGCAAAATGGTGGCACAGAAGATTTCGGTTTAGGTTTAACTTTAGACGGGCATAGGTACAGGCATTTGGGCATGTTTAGGGACAGAGTTAGAGTTCACGTTAGAGTTACGGCTGTGTGAGGATTCGGGTTATGGTAAGTCTGATGATCAAATGTAGGGGCAGTGTGAGTTGGAAGATAAGAGTAGGGTTTAGTGCTTAAGGATGAGCGAACCTATTGTCTCATTTAGGCTTATGGTAAACTTGACTGTTTAGATATGGGTTGGGGTTAATATTTGTGTGAGGGTTAGACAGTGTGCGAAGTTAAGAGTTGGGGTCAGGCTTACGGTTTGTGTGTTACATCCGTTTTCATTAAGGTTAAGTTTAGCTCTCTGTCTAGTTTAAGGGATTGGTTTACATTAACGGTGAAATTGAGGTATCGATTGAAGGTGAGGGATGGAGTTGTTAGGTTCAGGCGAAGGATGACGGTTAGGAATAAGGTTAGTTGTAGGGGGAGCTGCTTGTTCATATCAGATTTGGGGTTAGGATTAGGGTTAGCCTTAGGGTAGACATACGGTTAGTGTTAGGGCTTGATTTAGGGTGAGCCTTAGATTAGGGTTAAGTTTAAGTTTAGGAGTATACAGAGTTAGATCTAGGCTTAGGGTTACATCTCTGTTTAGGTTCAGACCTAGGGTTAGGTTTTCACCTAGGTTAGGGTTAGGAATAGGGTTGGTTTTAGTATAGGATTTCGGTTTGAGGTTTAATTTAAGTGTTGCATTATTGGAAGTACATTGGCTCTCACTGGTTTTCCTTCACGATCAAAATGTTTCTGAGATACAAGGTTTAAGGCAAATCTTGCTTCTTGCCGGTTTCAAGGTAAAAGAGGCGCCACCGGCAGTTTGTTTTTTCCGTCAAACTTAAACGCTCGCTCTTTGAGAATCTTGGGTCTTTGGGACCAGCAAGCTTTTCAGATTAAGTGTGCCCCAAGCAGTAGGTTCTATCTCTGAGCAATACAGCCCGTGGAATTCCTGGGAATCTGGAACCATGCCATGAAGTTCAGCCTGGTTGTTATTTTCACACGGAAGAAACTCCTTTGAGGTTCCCATGCCTCTGTACTCTGATACTTCCAGCAACGTCATGTCTCACAGGTCAATAGTGGCTCTATAAGTTTCACTGGTCTAGGAAAAAGGGTGAAGCGCCTGGGTTCCCATGCTTCACTACTTCATGGCCTGAAGAAGATGTTTGTAGGAACATCGGCAAATCCACCGGTGGCAATTCTCTCATATTATTGCGATGGGAAGATTTCTTATTCGTTAGGAAATGTTTTACCATGGAACACGCGACCCCACAGAGCTGTCTCTTTTGTCTTGAGACAAACTCTGCTGAGTTTAGCTGCAAGCATCTGTGTGTCTTCCCTTTCCTTAAAGGTCGATGGAGACGCACGAGTGTAAGGAGAACGGTGAATGGTGGCAGAGTCATCAGAAACCACAGAGTAAATTTTAGCAACGTAGACGTAGGATACTGGAGAAAACTTCACTCAGGGAGTTCAGTGTACTCTGCTTACAATGTTGAGTCCGGACACCCCTAGTGCCGTGGCCAACCCGTCTCCTGCCCTAGGTAGTTTTTTGAGCGTGCCTCCCTCAGGTGGTGCCTTTTCTCTCCCCGCAATATTGCTCCATGAAACTCTGCCGATGAAAACTATTTGCCATGGGTATGTCGTTTCAAAATATTGGCCTCCTCTTTGAAGAACAAATGCTTTTCTACACGGTTGCTGCCTCCCTGAACTTTCCTTTGTCTTGGCTCGATCGATGCAGATTCCTGTGCTGAATGCGCCATAGAGTGACACAGGTGTGTGCTTGTCAGTGTTGCGGGCACACGCAGCAATTTCGTTTTTCCAAGACCCACCTGACTTGATCAAGGTTGCTTGTTCCCGTGAAAACGTTTTTCGTCCAAATTCTAGAGGAGCACCATTGTACCTCCTGGAGCTACACCAGGGCCTGCTGAACAGAGGCTCCAGCGGTTTCATTTTCGGACTGAAATTCAACACGGAATTGCATGGATCTATGGAAACCATGAAGTGTGGCCGTACCAGATTCTCACATCTTCATTGTCTAAAGCAAGCTTGTTTCCCAGGCTGATCCGGCTGGCGCTTCATTTCTGGGCAATGACCATTTAATTGTGGACTTTCAGCCTTCGGAATTCTCTGATACCGTCAAGTACCCCCGCCTCACTAAGGCCACTCGGTGGAGGTTTATGTGACTCAGGACAACTGTCTTTATTTCAGGCGTCTAGACAAAAGAGAATCCACAAAGGTTGATGATCACGGAGAAAGTAAATTCCCATTTCTTTATAGTGCCCACACATGTCACTTCTAGCATCTGAGGACAAAGAGCTCGTGCAGTATGATATTCTCAGTTCAGGCACGCCGCCAGCAGTTTCTTTCTTGCAGAAAAATCTTTCCCAGTGTACTTCTTTAAACTGCTGCAAAATGGTGGCACAGAAGATTTCGGTTTAGGTTTAACTTTAGACGGGCATAGGTACAGGCATTTGGGCATGTTTAGGGACAGAGTTTGAGTTCACGTTAGAGTTACGGCTGTGTGAGGATTCGGGTTATGGTAAGTCTGATGATCAAATGTAGGGGCAGTGTGAGTTGGAAGATAAGAGTAGGGTTTAGTGCTTAAGGATGAGCGAACCTATTGTCTCATTTAGGCTTATGGTAAACTTGACTGTTTAGATATGGGTTGGGGTTAATATTTGTGTGAGGGTTAGACAGTGTGCGAAGTTAAGAGTTGGGGTCAGGCTTACGGTTTGTGTGTTACATCCGTTTTCATTAAGGTTAAGTTTAGCTCTCTGTCTAGTTTAAGGGATTGGTTTACATTAACGGTGAAATTGAGGTATCGATTGAAGGTGAGGGATGGAGTTGTTAGGTTCAGGCGAAGGATGACGGTTAGGAATAAGGTTAGTTGTAGGGGGAGCTGCGTGTTCATATCAGATTTGGGGTTAGGATTAGGGTTAGCCTTACGGTAGACATACGGTTAGTGTTAGGGCTTGATTTAGGGTGAGCCTTAGATTAGGGTTAAGTTTAAGTTTAGGAGTATACAGAGTTAGATCTAGGCTTAGGGTTACATCTCTGTTTAGGTTCAGACCTAGGGTTAGGTTTTCACCTAGGTTAGGGTTAGGAATAGGGTTGGTTTTAGTATAGGATTTCGGTTTGAGGTTTAATTTAAGTGTTGCATTATTGGAAGTACATTGGCTCTCACTGGTTTTCCTTCACGATCAAAATGTTTCTGAGATACAAGGTTTAAGGCAAATCTTGCTTCTTGCCGGTTTCAAGGTAAAAGAGGCGTCACCGGCAGTTTGTTTTTTCCGTCAAACTTAAACGCTCGCTCTTTGAGGATCTTGGGACTTTGGGACCAGCAAGCTTTTCAGATTAAGTGTGCCCCAAGCAGTAGGTTCTATCTCTGAGCAATACAGCCCGTGGAATTCCTGGGAATCTGGAACCATGCCATGAAGTTCAGCCTGGTTGTTATTTTCACACGGAAGAAACTCCTTTGAGGTTCCCATGCCTCTGTACACTGATGCTTCCAGCAACGTCATGTCTCACAGGTCAATAGTGGCTCTATAAGTTTCACTGGTCTAGGAAAAAGGGTGAAGCGCCTGGGTTCCCATGCTTCACTACTTCATGGCCTGAAGAAGATGTTTGTAGGAACATCGGCAAATCCACCGGTGGCAATTCTCTCATATTATTGCGATGGGAAGATTTCTTATTCGTTAGGAAATGTTTTACCATGGAACACGGGACCCCACAGAGCTGTCTCTTTTGTCTTGAGACAAACTCTGCTGAGTTTAGCTGCCAGCATCTGTGTGTCCTCCCTTTCCTTAAAGGTCGATGGAGACGCACGAGTGTAAGGAGAACGGTGAATGGTGGCCGTTCGTAACCCAGAGTCATCAGAAACCACAGAGTAAATTTTAGGAACGTAGACGTAGGATACTGGAGAAAACTTCACTCAGGGACTTCAGTGTACTCTGCTTACAATGTTGAGGCCGGACACCCCTAGTGCCGGGGCCGACCCGTCTCCTGCCCTAGGTAGTTTTTTGAGCGTGCCTCCCTCAGGTGGTGCCTTTTCTCTCCCCGCAATATTGCTCCATGAAACTCTGCGGATGAAAACTATTTGCCATGGGTATGTCGTTTCACAATATTGGCCTCCTCTTTGAAGAACAAATGCTTTTCTACACGGGTGCTGCCTCCCTGAACTTTCCTTTGTCTTGGCTCGATCGATGCAGATTCCTGTGCTGAATGCGCCATAGAGTGACACAGGTGTGTGCTTGTCAGTGTTGCGGGCACACGCAGCAATTTCGTTTTTCCAAGACCCACCTGGCTTGATCAAGGTTGCTTGTTCCCGTGAAAACGTTTTTCGTCCAAATTCTAGAGGAGCACTATTGTGCCTCTGGGAGCTACACCAGGGCCTGCTGAACAGAGGCTCCAGCGGTTTCATTTTCGGACTGAAATTCAACACGGAATTGCATGGATCTATGGAAACCATGAAGTGTGGCCGTACCAGATTCTCACATCTTCATTGTCTAAAGGAAGCTTGTTTCCCAGGCTGATCCGGCTGGCGCTTCATTTCTGGGCAATGACCATTTAATTGTGGACTTTCAGCCTTCGGAATTCTCTGATACCGTCAAGTACCCCCGCCTCACTAAGGCCACTCGGTGGAGGTTTATGTGACTCAGGACAACTGTCTTTATTTCAGGCGTCTAGACAAAAGAGAATCCACAAAGGTTGATGATCACGGAGAAAGTAAATTCCCATTTCTTTATAGTGCCCACACATGTCACTTCTAGCATCTGAGGACAAAAAGCTCGTGCAGTATGATATTCTCAGTTCAGGCACGCCGCCAGCAGTTTCTTTCTTGCAGAAAAATCTTTCCCAGTGTACTTCTTTAAACTGCTGCAAAATGGTGGCACAGAAGATTTCGGTTTAGGTTTAACTTTAGACGGGCATAGGTACAGGCATTTGGGCATGTTTAGGGACAGAGTTTGAGTTCACGTTAGAGTTACGGCTGTGTGAGGATTCGGGTTATGGTAAGTCTGATGATCAAATGTAGGGGCAGTGTGAGTTGGAAGATAAGAGTAGGGTTTAGTGCTTAAGGATGAGCGAACCTATTGTCTCATTTAGGCTTATGGTAAACTTGACTGTTTAGATATGGGTTGGGGTTAATATTTGTGTGAGGGTTAGACAGTGTGCGAAGTTAAGAGTTGGGGTCAGGCTTACGGTTTGTGTGTTACATCCGTTTTCATTAAGGTTAAGTTTAGCTCTCTGTCTAGTTTAAGGGATTGGTTTACATTAACGGTGAAATTGAGGTATCGATTGAAGGTGAGGGATGGAGTTGTTAGGTTCAGGCGAAGGATGACGGTTAGGAATAAGGTTAGTTGTAGGGGGAGCTGCGTGTTCATATCAGATTTGGGGTTAGGATTAGGCTTAGCCTTAGGGTAGACATACGGTTAGTGTTAGGGCTTGATTTAGGGTGAGCCTTAGATTAGGGTTAAGTTTAAGTTTAGGAGTATACAGAGTTAGATCTAGGCTTAGGGTTACATCTCTGTTTAGGTTCAGACCTAGGGTTAGGTTTTCACCTAGGTTAGGGTTAGGAATAGGGTTGGTTTTAGTATAGGATTTCGGTTTGAGGTTTAATTTAAGTGTTGCATTATTGGAAGTACATTGGCTCTCACTGGTTTTCCTTCACGATCAAAATGTTTCTGAGATACAAGGTTTAAGGCAAATCTTGCTTCTTGCCGGTTTCAAGGTAAAAGAGGCACCACCGGCAGTTTGTTTTTTCCGTCAAACTTAAATGCTCGCTCTTTGAGAATCTTGGGTCTTTGGGACCAGCAAGCTTTTCAGATTAAGTGTGCCCCAAGCAGTAGGTTCTATCTCTGAGCAATACAGCCCGTGGAATTCCTGGGAATCTGGAACCATGCCATGAAGTTCAGCCTGGTTGTTATTTTCACACGGAAGAAACTCCTTTGAGGTTCCCATGCCTCTGTACTCTGATACTTCCAGCAACGTCATGTCTCACAGGTCAATAGTGGCTCTATAAGTTTCACTGGTCTAGGAAAAAGGGTGAAGCGCCTGGGTTCCCATGCTTCACTACTTCATGGCCTGAAGAAGATGTTTGTAGGAACATCGGCAAATCCACCGGTGGCAATTCTCTCATATTATTGCGATGGGAAGATTTCTTATTCGTTAGGAAATGTTTTACCATGGAACACGCGACCCCACAGAGCTGTCTCTTTTGTCTTGAGACAAACTCTGCTGAGTTTAGCTGCAAGCATCTGTGTGTCTTCCCTTTCCTTAAAGGTCGATGGAGACGCACGAGTGTAAGGAGAACGGTGAATGGTGGCAGAGTCATCAGAAACCACAGAGTAAATTTTAGCAACGTAGACGTAGGATACTGGAGAAAACTTCACTCAGGGAGTTCAGTGTACTCTGCTTACAATGTTGAGTCCGGACACCCCTAGTGCCGTGGCCAACCCGTCTCCTGCCCTAGGTAGTTTTTTGAGCGTGCCTCCCTCAGGTGGTGCCTTTTCTCTCCCCGCAATATTGCTCCATGAAACTCTGCCCATGAAAACTATTTGCCATGGGTATGTCGTTTCACAATATTGGCCTCCTCTTTGAAGAACAAATGCTTTTCTACACGGTTGCTGCCTCCCTGAACTTTCCTTTGTCTTGGCTCGATCGATGCAGATTCCTGTGCTGAATGCGCCATAGAGTGACACAGGTGTGTGCTTGTCAGTGTTGCGGGCACACGCAGCAATTTCGTTTTTCCAAGACCCACCTGGCTTGATCAAGGTTGCTTGTTCCCGTGAAAACGTTTTTCGTCCAAATTCTAGAGGAGCACCATTGTGCCTCTGGGAGCTACACCAGGGCCTGCTGAACAGAGGCTCCAGCGGTTTCATTTTCGGACTGAAATTCAACACGGAATTGCATGGATCTATGGAAACCATGAAGTGTGGCCGTACCAGATTCTCACATCTTCATTGTCTAATGGAAGCTTGTTTCCCAGGCTGATCCGGCTGGCGCTTCATTTCTGGGCAATGACCATTTAATTGTGGACGTTCAGCCTTCTTCGGAATTTTCTGATAACTGCAAGTTCCTGCGCCTCACTAAGACCACTCAGTGGAGGTTTCGTGACTCAGGACAACTGTCTTTATTTCAGGCGTCTACAACAAAGAGAATCCACAAAGGTTGATGATCATGGAGAAAGTAAAGTCCCGTTTCTTTATAGTGCCCACTCATGGCACTTCTAGCATCTGAGGCCAAATAGCTCGTGCAGCATGACATTCTCAGTTCAGGCACGCCGCCTGCAGTTTCTTCCTTGCAGAAAAATCTTTCCCAGTGTACTTCTTTAAACTGCTGCAAAATGGTGGCATAGAAGATTTCGGTTTAGGTTTAACTTTAGACTGGCATAGGTATAGGCATTTGGTCATGTTTAGCGACAGAGTTAGAGTTCACGTTAGAGTTACGGCTGTGTGAGGATTCGGGTTATGGTAAGTCTGAGGATCAAATGTTGGGGCAGTGTGAGGTGGAAGGTAAGAGTAGGGTTTAGTGCTTAAGGATGAGCGAACCTATTGTCTCATTTAGGCTTATGGTAAACTTGACTGTTTAGATATGGGTTGGGGGAAATATTTGTGTGAGAGTTAGACAGTGTGCGAGGTTAAGAGTTGGGTTCAGGCTTACGGTTTGTGTGTTACATCCGTTTTGGTTATGGTTAAGTTTAGCTCTCTGTCTAGTTTAAGGGATTGGATTACATAAACGGTGCTATGGAGGCTTCGATTGAAGGTGAAGGATATAGTTAAGTTAGGTTCAGGTGAAGAATGACGGTTAGGAGTAAGGTTAGTTGTAGGGGGAGCTGCATGTTCACATCAGATTTGGGGTTAGGATTAGGATTAGCCTTAGGGTAGACATATGGTTATGGATATGGCTTGCTTTAGGGTGAACCTTAGGTTAGGGTTAAGTTTAAGGTTAGGAGAATACAGTTAGACCTAGGCTTAGGGTTACATCTCTGTTTAGGTTTACACCTAGGGTTAGCTTTTCACCTACTTTAGGGTTAGGATTAGGGTTGTTTTTAGGATAGGATTTAGGTATGAGGTCTAATTTAAGTGTTGGATTATTGGAAGTACATCTGCTCTCACTGGTTTTCCTTCACTGTCACAATGTTTCTGAGATTCATGGTTTAAGGGAAATCTTGCTTCTTGCCGGTTTCAAGGTCAAAAGGCGCCACCGGCAGTTTGTTTTTCCGTCAAACTTACGCTCGATATTTGAGAATCTTGGGTATTTGGGAAAGCCGTGAGTCCAGCTAGTTTTTCAGATTAAGTGTGCCCCAAGCAGTAGGTTCTATCTCTGAGCAATACAGCCCGTGGAATTCCTGGGAATCTGGAACCCTGCCATGAAGTTCAGGCTGGTTGTTATTTTCACACGGAAGAAACTCCTTTGAGGTTCCCATGCCTCTGTACACTGATGCTTCCAGCAACGTCATGTCTCACAGGTCAATAGTGGCTCTTTAAGTTTCACTGGTCTAGGAAAAAGGGTGAAGCGCCTGGGTTCCCGTGCACACTACTTCATGGCCTGAAGAAGATGTTTATAGGCACATCGGAAAATCCACCGGTGGCAATTCTCTCATATTGTCATTGCGATATGAAGATTTCTTATTCGTTAGGAAATGTTTTACCATGGAAGACGGGTCCCCACAGAGCTGTCTCTTTTGTGTTGACACTAACTCTGCTGAATTTAGCTGCCAGCATCTGCGTGTCCTCCCTTTCCTTTAAGGTCGATGGAGACGCACGAGTGTAAGGAGAACGGTGAATGGTGGCCGTTCGTAACCCAGAGTCATCAGAAACCGCAGAGTAAATTTTAGGAACGTAGACGAAGGACACCGGAGAAAACTTCACTCAGGGACTTCAGTGAACTCTGCTTACAATGTTGAGGCCCGACACTCCTAGTGCCTGGGGGCGACCCGTCTTCTGCCCTACGTAGATTTTGTGAGCGTGCCTCCCTCAGGTGGTGCCTTTTCTCTCCCCGCAATATTGCTCCATGAAACTCTGACGATGAAAACTATTTGCCATGGGTATGTCGTTTCACAATATTGGCCTCCTCTTTGAAGAACAAATGCTTTTCTACACGGGTGCTGCCTCCCTGAACTTTCCTTTGTCTTGGCTCAATCGATGCAGATTTCTGTGCTGAATGCACCATAGAGTGACACAGGTGTGTGCTTGTCAGTATTGCAGGCACACGCAGCAATTTCGTTTTTCCAAGACCCACCTGGCTTGATCAAGGTTGCTTATTCCCGTGAAAACGTTTTTCGTCCAAATTCTAGAGGAGCACCATTGTGCCTCTGGGAGATACACCAGGGCCTGCTGAACAGAGGCACCAGCGGTTTCATTTTCGGACTGAAATTCAACACGGAATTGCATGGATCTATGGAAACCGTGAACTGTGGACGTACCAGTTTCTCACATCTTCATTGTCTAATGGAAGCTTGTTTCCCAGGCTGATCCTGCTGGCGCCTTATTTCTGGGCAATGATCATTTAATTGTGGACGTTCTGCCTTCTTCGGAATTCTCTGATACCGGCAAGTTCCCACGCATCACTCGGTGGAAGTTTAGGTGACTCCGGACAACTGTCTTTATTTCAGGCGTCTAGAACAAAGAGAATACACAAAGGTTGATGATCATGGAGAAAGTAAACTCCCGTTTCTTTATACTTCCCACTCATGGCACTTCTATCATCTGAGGCCAAAGAGCTCGTGCAGCATGATATTCTCAGTTCAGGCACGACGCCTGCAGTTTCTTCCTTGCAGAAAAATCTTTCCCAGTGTACTTCTTTAAACTGCTGCAAAATGGTGACACAGAAGATTTCGGCTTAGGTTTAACTTTAGACGGGCATAGGTACAGGCATTTGGGCATGTTTAGGGACAGAGTTAGAGTTCACGTTAGAGTTACGGCTGTGTGAGGATTCGGGTTATGGTAAGTCTGAGGATCAAATGTAGGGTGAGTGTGAGGTTGAAGGTAAGAGTAGGGTTTAGTGCTTAAGGATGAGCGAACCTATTGTCTCATTTAGGCTTATGGTAAACTTGACTGTTTAGATATGGGTTGGGGTTAATATTTGTGTGAGGGTTAGACAGTGTGCGAAGTTAAGAGTTGGGTTCAGGCTTACGGTTTGTGTGTTACATCCGTTTTCATTAAGGTTAAGTTTAGCTCTCTTTCTAGTTTAAGGTATTGGTTTACATTAGCGGTGAAATTGAGGTATCGATTGAAGGTGAGGGATAGAGTTGTTAGGTTCAGGCGAAGGATGACGGTTAGGAGTAAGGTTAGTTGTAGGGGGAGCTGCATGTTCAAATTCGATTAGGGGTTAGGATTAGGCTTAGCCTTAGGGTAGACATACGGTTAGCGTTAGGGCTTGGTTTAGGGTGAGCCTTAGGTTAGGGTTAAGTTTAAGTTTAGGAGTATACAGAGTTAGACCTAGGCTTAGGGTTACATCTCTGTTTAGGTTCAGACCTAGGGTTAGGTTTTCACCTAGGTTAGGGTTAGGATTAGGGTTGGTTTTAGGATAGGATTTAGGTTTGAGGTTTAAGTGTTGGATTATTGGAAGTACATCGGCTCTCACTGGTTTTCCTTCACGATCAAAATGTTTCTGAGATACAAGGTTTAAGGGAAATCTTGCTTCTTGCCGGTTTCAAGGTAAAAGAGGCGCCACCTGCAGTTTGTTTTTTCCGTCAAACTTACGCTCACTCTTTGAGAACCTTGGGTCTTTGTGAAGGCCGTGAGTCCAGCAAGCTTTTCAGATTAAGTGTGCCCCAAGCAGTAGGTTCTATCTCTGAGCAATACAGCCCGTGGAATTCCTGGGAATCTGGAACCATGCCATGAAGTTCAGCCTGGTTGTTATTTTCACACGGAAGAAACTCCTTTGAGGTTCCCATGCCTCTGGTACACTGATGCTTCCAGCAATGTCATGTCTCACAGGTCAATAGTGGCTCTTTAAGTTTCTCTGCTATAGGGAAAAGGGTGAAGCACCTGGGTTCCCGTGCTTCACTACTTCATGGCCTGAAGATGTTTGTAGGCACATCGGCAAATCCATCGGTGGCAATTCTCTCATTGTCATTGCGATGGGAAGATTTCTTATTCGTTAGGAAATGTTTTACCATGGAACACGGGACCCCACAGAGCTGTCTCTTTTGTCTTGAGACAAACTCTGCTGAATTTAGCTGCCAGCATCTGCGTGTCCTCCCTTTCCTTTAAGGTCGATGGAGACGCACAAGTGTAAGGAGAACGGTGAATGGTGGCCGTTCGTAACCCAGAGTCATCAGAAACCGCAGAGTAAATTTTAGGAACGTAGACGTAGGATACTGGAGAAAACTTCACTCAGGGACTTCAGTGAACTCTGCTTACAATGTTGAGGCACGACACCCCTAGTGTTGGGGGCGACCCGTCTCTTGCCGTAGGTAGTTTTTTTGAGCGTGCCTCCCTCAGGTGGTGCCTTTTCTCTCCCCGCAATATTGCTCCATGAAACTCTGCGGATGAGAACTATTTGCCATTTGTATGTCGTTTCACAATATTGGCCTCCTCTTTGAAGAACAAATGCTTTTCTACACGGGTGCTGCCTCCCTGAACTTTCCTTTTTCTTGGCTCAATCGATGCAGATTCCTGTGCTGAATGCGCCATAGACTGACACAGGTGTGTGCTTGTCAGTATTGCAGGCACACGCAGCAATTTCTTTTTTCCAAACCCACCTGGCTTGATCAAGGTTGCTTATTCCCGTGAAAACGTTTTTCGTCCAAATTCTAGAGGAGCACCATTTTGCCTCTGGGAGCTACACCAGTGCCTGCTGAACAGAGGCTCCAGCGGTTTCATTTTCGGACTGAAATTCAACACGGAATTGCATGGATCTATGGAAACCATGAAGTGTGGCCGTACCAGATTCTCACATCTTCATTGTCTAATGGAAGCTTGTTTCCCAGGCTGATCCGGCTGGCGCTTCATTTCTGGGCAATGACCATTTAATTGTGGACGTTCAGCCTTCTTCGGAATTCTCTGATACCGGCAAGTTCCCGCGCCTCACTAAGACCACTCGGTGGAGGTTTAGGTGACTCAGGACAACTCTTTATTTCAGGCGTCTAGAACAAAGGGAATCCACAAAGATTGCTGATCACCGAGAAAGTAAAGTCCCGTTTATACCTCCCACTCATGGCACTTCTAGCATCTGAGGCCAAAGAGCTCGTGCAGCATGATATTCTCAATTCAGGCACGCCGCCTGCAGTTTCTTCCTTGCAGAAAAATCTTTCCCAGTGTACTTCTTTAAACTGCTGCAAAATGGTGGCACAGAAGATTTCGGTTTAGGTTTAACTTTACACGGGCATAGGTACAGGCATTTGGGCATGTTTAGGGACAGAGTTTGAGTTCACGTTAGAGTTACGGCTGTGTGAGGATTCGGGTTATGGTAAGTCTGAGGATCAAATGTAGGGTGAGTGTGAGGTGGAAGGTAATAGTAGGGTTTAGTGCTTAAGGATGAGCGAACCTATTGTCTCATTTAGGCTTATGGTAAACTTGACTGTTTAGATATGGGTTGGGGTTAATATTTGTGTGAGGGTTAGACAGTGTGCGAAGTTAAGAGTTGGGGTCAGGCTTACGGTTTGTGTGTTACATCCGTTTTCATTAAGGTTAAGTTTAGCTCTCTGTCTAGTTTAAGGGATTGGTTTACATTAACGGTGAAATTGAGGTATCGATTGAAGGTGAGGGATGGAGTTGTTAGGTTCAGGCGAAGGATGACGGTTAGGAATAAGGTTAGTTGTAGGGGGAGCTGCGTGTTCATATCAGATTTGGGGTTAGGATTAGGCTTAGCCTTAGGGTAGACATACGGTTAGTGTTAGGGCTTGATTTAGGGTGAGCCTTAGATTAGGGTTAAGTTTAAGTTTAGGAGTATACAGAGTTAGATCTAGGCTTAGGGTTACATCTCTGTTTAGGTTCAGACCTAGGGTTAGGTTTTCACCTAGGTTAGGGTTAGGAATAGGGTTGGTTTTATTATAGGATTTCTGTTTGAGGTTTAATTTAAGTGTTGCATTATTGGAAGTACATTGGCTCTCACTGGTTTTCCTTCACGATCAAAATGTTTCTGAGATACAAGGTTTAAGGCAAATCTTGCTTCTTGCCGGTTTCAAGGTAAAAGAGGCGTCACCGGCAGTTTGTTTTTTCCGTCAAACTTACGCTCGCTCTTTGAGGATCTTGGGACTTTGGGACCAGCAAGCTTTTCAGATTAAGTGTGCCCCAAGCAGTAGGTTCTATCTCTGAGCAATACAGCCCGTGGAATTCCTGGGAATCTGGAACCATGCCATGAAGTTCAGCCTGGTTGTTATTTTCACACGGAAGAAACTCCTTTGAGGTTCCCATGCCTCTGTACTCTGATACTTCCAGCAACGTCATGTCTCACAGGTCAATAGTGGCTCTATAAGTTTCACTGGTCTAGGAAAAAGGGTGAAGCGCCTGGGTTCCCATGCTTCACTACTTCATGGCCTGAAGAAGATGTTTGTAGGAACATCGGCAAATCCACCGGTGGCAATTCTCTCATATTATTGCGATGGGAAGATTTCTTATTCGTTAGGAAATGTTTTACCATGGAACACGGGACCCCACAGAGCTGTCTCTTTTGTCTTGAGACAAACTCTGCTGAGTTTAGCTGCCAGCATCTGTGTGTCCTCCCTTTCCTTAAAGGTCGATGGAGACGCACGAGTGTAAGGAGAACGGTGAATGGTGGCCGTTCGTAACCCAGAGTCATCAGAATCCACAGAGTAAATTTTAGGAACGTAGACGTAGGATACTGGAGAAAACTTCACTCAGGGACTTCAGTGTACTCTGCTTACAATGTTGAGGCCGGACACCCCTAGTCCCGGGGCCGACCCGTCTCCTGCCCTAGGTAGTTTTTTGAGCGTGCCTCCCTCAGGTGGTGCCTTTTCTCTCCCCGCAATATTGCTCCATGAAACTCTGCGGATGAGAACTATTTGCCATTTGTATGTCGTTTCACAATATTGGCCTCCTCTTTGAAGAACAAATGCTTTTCTACACGGGTGCTGCCTCCCTGAACTTTCCTTTGTCTTGGCTCAATCGATGCAGATTCCTGTGCTGAATGCGCCATAGAGTGACACAGGTGTGTGCTTGTCAGTGTTGCGGGCACACGCAGCAATTTCGGTTTTCCTAGACCAACCTGGCTTGATCAAGGTTGCTTGTTCCCGTGAAAACGTTTTTCGTCCAAATTCTAGAGGAGCACCATTGTGCCTCTGGGAGCTACATCAGGGCCTGCTGAACAGAGGCTCCAGCGGTTTCATTTTCGGACTGAAATTCAACACGGAATTGATTGGATCTATGGAAACCTTAAACTGTGGGCGTATCAGATTCTCACATCTTCATTGTCTAATGGAAGCTTGTTTCCCAGGCTGATCCGGCTGGCGCTTCATTTCTGGGCAATGACCATTTAATTGTGGACCTTCAGCCTTCTTCGGAATTTTCTGATACCGGCAAGTTCCCGCGCCTCACTAAGACCATTCGGTGGAGGTTTAGGTGACTCAGGACAACTGTCTTTATTTCAGGCGTCTAGAACAAAGAGAATCCACAAAGGTTGATGATCATGGAGAAAGTAAAGTCCCGTTTCTTTATAGTGCCCACTCATTGCACTTCTAGCATCTGAGGCCAAAGAGCTCGTGCAGCATGATATTCTCAGTTCAGGCACGCCGCCTGCAGTTTCTTCCTTGCAGATAAATCTTTCCCAGTGTACTTCTTTAAACTGCTGCAAAATGGTGGCACAGAAGATTTCGGTTTAGGTTTAACTTTAGACGGGCATAGGTATAGGCATTTGGTCATGTTTAGGGACAGAGTTAGAGTTCACGTTAGAGTTACAGCTGTGTGAGGATTCGGGTTATGGTAAGTCTGAGGATCAAATGTAGGGGCAGTGTGAGGTGGAAGGTAAGAGTAGGGTTTAGTGCTTAAGGATGAGCGAACCTATTGTCTCATTTAGGCCTATGGTAAACTTGACTGTTTAGATATGGGTTGGGGTTAATATTTGTGTGAGAGTTAGACAGTGTGCGAGGTTAAGAGTTGGGTTCAGGCTTACGGTTTGTGTGTTACATCCGTTTTGGTTATGGTTAAGTTTAGCTCTCTGTCTAGTTTAAGGGATTGGATTACATAAACGGTGCTATGGAGGCTTCGATTGAAGGTGAAGGATATAGTTAAGTTAGGTTCAGGTGAAGAATGACGGTTAGGAGTAAGGTTAGTTGTAGGGGCAGCTGCATGTTCACATCAGATTTGGGTTCAGGATTAGGATTAGCCTTAGGGTAGACTTACGGTTATGGTTATGGCTTGCTTTAGGGTGAGCCTTAGGTTAGGGTTAAGTTTAAGGTTAGGAGAATACAGTTAGACCTAGGCTTAGGGTTACATCTCTGTTTAGGTTTACAACTAGGGTTAACTTTTCACCTACTTTAGGTTTAGGATTAGGGTAGTTTTTAGGATAGGATTTAGGTATGAGGTCTAATTTAAGTGTTGGATTATTGGAAGTACATCTGCTCTCACTGGTTTTCCTTCACTGTCACAATGTTTCTGAGATTCATGGTTTAAGGGAAAGCTTGCTTCTTGCCTGTTTCAAGGTCAAAAGGCGCCACCGGCAGTTTGTTTTTCCGTGAAAATTACGCTCGCTCTTTGAGACTCTTGGGTATTTGGGAAAGCCGTGAGTCCAGCGAGTTTTTCAGATTAAGTGTGCCCCAAGCAGTAGGTTCTATCTCTGAGCAATACAGCCCGTGGAATTCCTGGGAATCTGGAACCCTGCCATGAAGTTCAGCCTGGTTGTTATTTTCACACGGAAGAAACTCCTTTGAGGTTCCCATGCCTCTGTACACTGATGCTTCCAGCAACGTCATGTCTCACAGGTCAGTAGTGGCTCTTTAAGTTTCACTGGTCTAGGAAAAAGGGTGAAGCGCCTGGGTTCCCGTGCTTCACTACTTCATGGCCTGAAGAAGATGTTTATAGGCACATCGGCAAATCCACCGGTGGCAATTCTCTCATATTGTCATTGCGATGGGAAGATTTCTTATTCGTTAGGAAATGTTTTACCATGGAAGACAGGTCCCCACAGAGCTGTCTCTTTTGTGTTGACACTAACTCTGCTGAATTTAGCTGCCAGCATCTGCGTGTCCTCCCTTTCCTTTAAGGTCGATGGAGACGCACGAGTGTAAGGAGAACGGTGAATGGTGGCCGTTCGTAACCCAGAGTCATCAGAAACCGCAGAGTAAATTTTAGGAACGTAGACGAAGGACACCGGAGAAAACTTCACTCAGGGACTTCAGTGAACTCTGCTTACAATGTTGAGGCCCGACACTCCTAGTGCCTGGGGGCGACCCGTCTCCTGCCCTACGTAGTTTGTTTGAGCGTGCCTCCCTCAGGTGGTGCCTTTTCTCTCCCCACAATATTGCTCCATGAAACTCTGACGATGAAAACTATTTGCCATGGGTATGTCGTTTCACAATATTGGCCTCCTCTTTGAAGAACAAATGCTTTTCTACACGGGTGCTGCCTCCCTGAACTTTCCTTTGTCTTGGCTCAATCGATGCAGATTTCTGTGCTGAATGCACCATAGAGTGACACAGGTGTGTGCTTGTCAGTATTCCAGGCACACGCAGTAATTTCGTTTTTCCAAGACCCACCTGGCTTGATCAAGGTTGCTTATTCCCGTGAAAACGTTTTTCGTCCAAATTCTAGAGGAGCACCATTGTGCCTCTGGGAGCTACACCAGTGCCTGCTGAACAGAGGCTCCAGCGGTTTCATTTTCGGGCTGAAATTCAACACGGAATTGTATGGATCTATGGAAACCGTGAACTCTGGACGTACCAGTTTCTCACATCTTCATTGTCTAATGGAAGCTTGTTTCCCAGGCTGATCCTGCTGGCGCCTTATTTCTGGGCAATGATCATTTAATTGTGGACGTTCAGCCTTCTTCGGAATTCTCTGATACCGGCATGTTCCCACGCATCACTCGGTGGAAGTTTAGGTGACTCAGGACAACTGTCTTTTTTTCAGGCATCTAGAACAAAGAGAATCCACAAAGGTTGATGATCACGGAGAAAGTAAAGTCCCGTTTCTTTATACTTCCCACTCATGGCACTTCTAGCATCTGAGGCCAAAGAGCTCGTGCAGCATGATATTCTCAGTTCAGGCACGCCGCCTGCAGTTTCTTCCTTGCAGAAAAATCTTTCCCAGTGTACTTCTTTAAACTGCTGCAAAATGGTGGCACAGAAGATTTCGGCTTAGGTTTAACTTTAGACGGGCATAGGTACAGGCATTTGGGCATGTTTAGGGACAGAGTTAGAGTTCACGTTAGAGTTACGGCTGTGTGAGGATTCGGGTTATGGTAAGTCTGAGGATCAAATGTAGGGTGAGTGTGAGGTTGAAGGTAAGAGTAGGGTTTAGTTCTTAAGGATGAGCGAACCTATTGTCTCATTTAGGCTTATGGTAAACTTGACTGTTTAGATATGGGTGGGGGTTAATATTTGTGTGAGGGTTAGATAGTGTGCGAAGTTAAGATTTGGGGTCAGGCTTACGGTTTGTGTGTTACATCCGTTTTCATTAAGGTTAAGTTTAGCTCTCTGTCTAGTTTAAGGTATTGCTTTACATTAACGGTGAAATTGAGCTATCGATTGAAGGTGAGGGATAGAGTTGTTAGGTTCAGGCGAAGGATGACGGTTAGGAGTAAGGTTAGTTGTAGGGGGAGCTGCATGTTCAAATTCG